>NW_020450995.1:158372-170809 GCF_003343035.1 Apteryx rowi | reverse complement strand
CGCTGGCCTCGCAGGCGCTGGCGCTGCTGCTCATCTTCGCCCTGTCGGCGCTGGGCAACGGCGCCGTGGTGCTGGTGATCGCCCGGCACCGGCAGCTGCGCACGGTCACCAACGCCTTCGTGCTGTCGCTGTCGCTGTCGGAGCTGCTGGGCGCCCTGCTCTGCCTGCCCCTGGCCTTCCTCAGCCTGCTGAGCCGCCCGCCCGGCGCCTGGCTCTTCGGGCAGCGCCTGTGCCTGGCCAGCGCCGCCCTGCACGCCGGCCTGGGCATCGCCGCCACCCTCACCATGGCCCTGCTCTCCTTCGACCGCTACTGCGCCATCGTCCGCCAGCCCCGCCGCAAGATGGGCCGTCGCCGCGCCGCCCGCCTCCTGGCCGCCGTCTGGCTGGCGGCCCTGGCCCTCGCCGGGCCCTGGTACGGCCTGGCGGGCGAGGGGCGGCGGGAGGCCCGGCCCGGCGCCTACCGCTGCGTCTATGTGCTGCCCTGGGGCTCGTCCCGCCTGGGGCCGCCCTACGGCGCCGCCCTCATCGTGCTCTGCTACCTGCTGCCCTTCGCCCTCATGTGCTTCTGCCACTACAACATCTGCCGGGCCGCACGGCTGGCCGAGAGCCGCGTGCGGCCCCTCACCACCTACGGGCACCTGCTGCGCGCCTACGGCGAGATGCGCACGGCCACCACCGTCCTCATCATGATCGTCTCCATCATCTGCTGCTGGGGGCCCTACTGCGTGCTGGGGCTGGCCGCCGCCGCCGGCCGCCTGCCCTTCTCGCCCACCATGGACGCCGTGGCCAGCGGGATGGCCTGGGCCAACGGCGCCATCAACCCCCTCATCTACGCCGCCCGCAACCCCAACATCTCCGTGCTGCTGCGGCGCAGCCGCGAGGGCGGCTACAGGACTAGGAGCGACGTGGCCGCCTACCTCTCGGCCCCGGGCCGCCGGCCGGAGCCCTGGGGCAGGGCCGAGCGTGTCCGCGAGCGCTACATCAACCAGCCCGGCGGCGCCCCGGGCGGCGCCCCGTCCTCCTCCAGCCCGGCCAGCGGGGCAGAGATGGCCATGTGGGCCTGCAAGAACCCGGCCATCCTCTTCTGCCGGGACGGGCAGCCCGACACCGTCTCGGAGGCCACCTTGCAGGTCAAAGCGGACACGGTCGACACCAGCCTCTGAAGGGATCAGGGCGCGCGGACAGGGTCATCTCCCTGAGGGAATACGTGGCGTTTGGAGCTGTGTGCAGCCAGGTTAGCCAGGGAACCAGCGAGACGGGACCGATGGAGCCACGGTGTGATACAGATATATATTTTTTCCATCGTGCGTTGTGGTTTGGTGAGTGGGTGTGCGCGTGGTGAGGAGGGGTCCGCGGGGAAGGGGGCTCCCCCTTCCCTTTCCGCACATCGGACTCCCGGGCAAGAGCAGGTAAGCGGAGCCAGCGCGAGAGCCGGACTGCCAGAACGAAGCAGCGACCGCTCCGGTTCTGCAGAAAGTGCCCGAGGGAGGCGGAGGGACGGACGCACGGATGCAGCCCGAGCCGACGGACTGTCGCGAGCTGTTTGCTAAGTGCCAAAACAGCGACGGGGAGCTGAACGCTGACAGCTGAAAGACACTCGGGAAAACACCGCGCTGTGAAAATGCAGCACGGCAGGAAAATGTTGCTTTAACCCGTCGGATGTGGAAGCGAAGAAGGACGCAGCCTGTAGGACAGAATAAAAAAGGGATCTGTTACAATTCTTTTTAAAAAAAACAAAACCTCCCAGCTACAACAAAACAGCAATTGCTGTGACAGAGGTCTGCAGGCACAGAAAACGTGTGCTACTCGGTGGGAGGGAAAGGAAGATGAAACTTCAGTTGTCAGAATTTCAGCAGCCTTTTTTTTTTTTTTTTATAGGTACTGTCAGCTTAAAATTACTAAGAATATGAGAAATAAGAGCTCTTCAGACAAAACTGAGGAGAAGGGTGTGGGTGTGGACTCTGGTATCGCTGGGTTTGTGCACAAGGTAGTACATTTTCTGTTTGAGATCATCTCACATCTCTAACACAATTTTAACCGTATTTAGAGGAGCTGTGCGGGAAAGGTGAGTATCTGAAAGGCTTGGGAAAGCAATATTGCGTGTTCTTTGTGTGCTTAAGCATGTGAAAATGTGTATATGCACAGAACAAGTATTACGGGCTTGATAGCAGCCATCTCTTATTAGAACGTAATGTCTAAAAACTAGCTCTGTTTGCCATTGAAAAATGACAATAATACCAGACAGCTAAAGTGCTGTTGCACAGCATTAACTCATATGAATTTATTTATATGAATTTTTGCCCACAGGCTCAGAGGCCTAAAGCCTTAAATTAGTATTTTGACTCAGAAATTAAGCTTGGGCCTTCCTTTATCTTCACCAGACTTAAATGAGAAAGAAAGGCTGTTTTTCTCGTATAGTATTTAAACATACAGTGTTACTGTGTTACCAGCTTTTTCAGCTCTTTGTGACTCGAGTGAGCATACTATCATTATTTTGTACGTGAGACAAGAAATAAATTATCTTTTATGCAGAAGATTAAAGTGTCTCAGCCTGGCATAATTCTTAGCCTTGAAAGGGAAACTTCTGAAAAAAAAAAAAAAAAGCCAGATGAGTGATTATAGGGAGAGACCTAATAGTTTGTGAAATTTTAATGCAATCGCTTTTCATGCTGTAATCATTTCTGTAATTTTTGTCTGTCATGCTCCTGAAGTTCATAAGGAAAAGATTTGACTCTTTGATACTTCTCGGCTGTGATATTTTCCCATGCAAACCTTGGAGCTTGCAAATCGAGCAGTGTGTTTTCGGCACTGTTGCAGAGAGGAACTGGACTGAGATCACCACCTCTTTTCACCAAAGCTGTTTTGATAGCGAGCGAACGCTAGTGACTTGCCAGAAGGGCAGCACAGGAGTTGCTTGCGTTTTGGTTTCCCTGGCCTGCCCTGCCTGCCTGCAGCAAGGTACACCAAACCCGAAGCAAAAGAGGCGACTGTGAGGATGTCCAGATTGGCTTTAACTCTTAAGGTAGCTGACAGGCGGTACCAAAGAGCCTGGTGCGGGCTAAGTTGCCTTGCAGAATTCACTGTGTTTTGAACAGCTTCAAGAGCCTTTGCCTGAGTTCCCCATGTCATTTACTCCTATATTATCTATAGAAAACTTAAACTGCGATCTGGGAGATAGCAAAGGAAACCCATGGGGATTCTCTCTTCCCAGAAGGGACATTGCTCAATGAGTTCTAGCTACGGTCCTTAGCGTAAGCTCCTGTGCTCTGTAATGCCATGGGGAGAGCAGATGCACGGCAAACTCTCTGAGCCCACTAGTCATATAGTCTACAGACAGCAGACCACTTTTATTTCTATATTACCTGCACAGCAGCACCCTAACTCCTGTTCTTTGGCCATGTACTACTGTCATGTTCGGCATGTGTGCTTAAGGTAATAAGAAGTCTGTGCTGCATGATAAGAGCTGTTACTGTTAGCAACCTGGTCTCTTTGCAGCTCTGCAACAGAGCCTATACTTTCAACCAGAAGTGATCATTTAGAGCCTTCCTGTCTTTAGCACCACACAGATTTAGAGGGGTTTTGCACCTTTTGCATGCAAGAAGAGCTTTTTCTGCCAAATGGAACAGTCTTGGTAAGAGCAGATAAACTAAGGGATAGATCTTGGGCTAAGAAAAAAATGAAGATGAAGGTCCAGCACTGCTGTGCTTGGCTCTTGGGCTGTCATTCAATCCCACTCTCCCTTCCAACTGCTCCAGCCCTTCCCTCTGGCTGCAGCCATCTGTTATGAAAACTGAGGCAGCAAAACATCAAGCTTATGAAAAATGGAGGAAATTGAGGTATTTCTCGGTGCTTCAGCTCTGCGGAGAAGGACCTGGGAGTGCTGGTGGACACCAAGTTAAGCATGAGGCAGCAATGTGCCCTTGTGGCCAAGAAGGCCAATGGTATCCTGGGGTGCATCAGGAAGAGTGTTGCCAGCAGGTCGAGGGAGGTGATTCCCCCCCTCTACTCAGCCCTGGTGAGGCCCCATCTGGAGTACTGCGTCCAGTTCTGGGCTCCCCAGTACAAGAGGGATGTGGCACTACTGGAGCAAGTCCAGCGAAGGGCCACAAAGATGATTAGGGGACTGGAGCATCTCTCTTATGAGGAAAGGCTGAGAGAGCTTGGCCTGTTTAGCTTGGAGAAGAGAAGGCTGAGAGGAGATCTTATCAACGTGTACAAGTATCTGAAGGGAGGGTGTCGAGAGGATGGGACCAGACTCTTTTCAGTGGTGCCCAGCGACAGGACGCGAGGCAATGGGCACAAACTGAAACACAGACAATTCCATCTGAACATGAGGAAAAACTTCTTCACTGTGAGGGTGACAGAGCACTGGAACAGGTTGCCCTGAGAGGTGGTGGAGTCTCCTTCTCTGGAGATATTCAAAACGCGCCTGGATGCAATCCTGTGCAATGTGCTCTAGGTGACCCTGCTTGAGCAGGGGGGTTGGACTAGATGATCTCCAGAGGTCCCTTCCAACCTCAGCGATTCTGTGATTCTGTGATTCAGTTCCCTGACCCAGCCCACCGTGAGGTCAGGGAGGTGCCAGTGCTAGGAGAAGGAGGGAAGCAGGAGCACAGGGCCATGCACAGGTGGGGTGAGGAGGACCCCGGTCCCTTTGACATCTCCTCTCTATGTCAGGTGGCCATCTCTGGTGCCCATCACCCCAGGAACACACAAACAGCTGAGCTGAGCAGTGAAGTGCTTGGCTAGTCCAGGGCTGGTGAGAGGCACCTTCGCTAGGAAGCAATGGGAAGACCTGACTGCTCCACGTAACCTTAGCCTTTGCACCACAGCATTTCTCTATGAGGAGATGGCCTCACCGCTGAGCTAGAGCTGGGTGGGCGTGGGAGGTTGAGCGGTACCTGGGCCCTCTCCTCACCATGCATGGGGTGGGCTTCATCCTACCCCAGAGGAAGTGGAGGCGCTGGGGTCTCACTCCACGCGTGTCATGGAAGGGGGCAGGACTGAGGCAGCTACACAGTGTCACGGGAACTGCACCGGGAGGGAACTAACACGCCTGGCCACGGCTTTCCGGGAAGATGGTAGTGAGGCTGGAACAGCACAGCTTTCAACTTGTTTTTAACAAGCCCCAGCCAATGCCTGTACATGAGAGTGACTTGTATGTGCAGAGCTGAAGGGGGGCAGCTGGCTGTGTCATGACAGCCGTCACAAATTACCCCTTTTCTGTGAAACCCTGACTTGGTGTGTAGTGAGGGAGGAGTCTTGACCAGATCCTTTCTGAAGTGGACCTGCTGCTGCTCCAACAGAAAGCCAACCTGTATTTTAAAGCTCTGCCTGTCCTGTACTCTTAACAGTCACCGTGCTGATCAGCAATTCAGGTACACAGACATACAGCCACATTTTTAAAAGTTCGCTTTAAAAAAAAAAATGCAACCAAAGGGTGAAGTGTCTTAAATAAACCACAAGCAACAGAGAGAGCGTGAGAGCCAGAGGGAGACAAACACACACACACACAGGTGCCAAAGGTTGCAGGCTGCCTGCCAAAACAGGACTTGAAATGCTGCTGCCACTCGGCTGTGCCGGAGGTCCCTAGTGCTCACCAACGGCCCATGAAGAAGGCCTCAGCCCTGCTAACGGGGAGTCCGGTGTGTGGTCTGCCCTCAGACCTGACACAGGGTGATTTGCACCCAGAAAGCGATTTCCACCCAGAAGGCAGCAAGACACCGAGGGCTCAGACTTTGCAAAACTAGCCGTGAGGATCTAACGCTCCGGCAACGGCTCTTCAACGTTTCATTTCTTCTTCCCCCTTTGAGATGAGTCTGGATGCGAGACAAGCCACAGTCTCATTCGCACAAGGGCTCTGCGAAGGAAGCTGGGACACCTTTTAACACCCCAATTCAAAAATCGCATGGGTGATTTGGTGCAGGATACTGGGCGCAACACAGAGAGCAGTTCACATGACTTGAGCAATTCAGCCCTGAATACCAGTGACAATATTAGTAAAGTCACAGCTAAAAATGGGACCTAGGCTCTTTAGTCACTCATCTTCTTTCCAGAACACTTACCCTCTATTTAAGGAGTGCCATATCATTTGGCAATGCTATGCATGCCACTGGTGTAACTAATGTGCTGTATCTTAGAAGGGAAACGATAAGTCTTTAGGAATGAAAAGCATTTTAAAAGGTACTGTTCAGACCGGAATCAATGTTAGTTTTGCCATTGACTTAATCAGCAGGTTCATTCAAGTCATTACTTTCCACTCCCTTCCTAATCCCCAGACAAAGTCTCAGTTCAGAGCAAATGCTTTGTGTATAACTTATGAACTGCAAACAATTAGCGGTTTGTAAGTAAGTGACAGCCTGACGGGCTGTAATAGCTGATGATAATCAGCAGAACTGAAATAGTTCACATGAATGAAATCCAGCATCCCCTCTTCCCTTTCAGCGCTAGTGTTAGTTTGTGCATGCGGGTAGATGCCAGCAGAGAGTTGAGCAGCCAGCGCAGCCTTTCCTCCGATGATGATAGGAAAAGCCAGCTTCTGCTCACGGTACGATGAGCTCAACCGTCCTGCCTTCAGGACTGCCAGGTCCAAATAGAAATATTCGGAGCAAGGGCTGTGACAAATGCAGTGCAAGGCCTAGGTGTACCTTTCTGAAACCTGTGCCCAAAGATGGATTAAGTAGTAATCATTAAACTGAACACATGCTGCCCTGTGGAAGGTTTGTCATAGAGGAGGAAGACTAAAACAGTCCCAAGACCTGCGGGAGGGACCACTGGCGATGGGCTGCAGCCTTGTGTGATGCCTTGCTCAGGGAGCTACGTTGCCCTGTCTCAGATCTCGGTGCGGCGAGTCCCAGCCGCGTCACTGGGGCACGACCAGGCACCAGCTGTACCACGGCCAACCCTCCGGCTGTACCCAGTGCTCTTTGCAAGGAAGAAGGAGCTGCTAATGCCATGTCTCTTGTAGCATGTTACCTGAAGCCTGAAGCATTTAAATTTACCCCAGGTGAAGTGTTTGGGGAACAGTGCTGTTTCTAGATTTTTTTTTTTTTTTTTTTTTCCCCCCAAGCTGTATCATGCAGGAACACATCACCATGGGGAGCAGGAGGAGCAGTGGCACGGAGCGACGGACTGTAAATCCCTCTCTCCCGCACAAAGTGGACGAGTCACAGGGGAAACCAAAGTGGAAGTAGCACTGACCCCAGGGCACTGCACACCCAGGGCCCACATTAGTCACCTTGGGCAGTGGTGGCTGCTCTGCTCAGCTGAGGTGACCCCGTGAGACTGTGGCTGAAGCCAGCGGAGACCTGGCTTAGGCGCTCAAAAGCAAAGGGTATATCAGCACCGAATGATGTGCTCCAGGCAAGCGTGTCGGATGCCGCTCTGGATTCAAGCCCACAAAAAAAAGGACATTTGCAAAGTCTCCTCCTGGTCAGGCAGCTGTGCCAGAAGGCAGACGCATGGTGACCCCCTCCAGCATTTTGGTCCTGCAGAGGCGGCAGCGCCTTCGGGGGCTGCGGGTCTCAGCAGGACCCCCACTAATGTCACATCGCTCTGCTGCCCACACTAAGTTTGTCTCGAAGATGGGTTTTTGGCTAGACCCATGCTCTTCTGGTGCAATCTGTAATGTCCACAGCTGAAGAACAGTCTGAGCGTTTCCTGCAGAGCTCATTGCACTAATCTGGCCACCGGAGCCGGAGGGTCAGGCTGTGACTTGCTGCTCGGGCAGCGATCAAGCCCTGAAGCCTTGCTCAGGATGTTTGTGCTGTGCAAAGCAGTACAAAAAACATGCCTACAGGCTCCGGGGGTTATTGTGAAAGATGAGCTAGCTCCAGCTGTAATTCGGCGCAGGAAGCGCGTCCCTCTGAGAGGAGCCATTTATTACATGCTATTCTTGCCGTGTTGGCACTGAGCTCCTCCAGGCTCGGTTGGCTTAGGAAAGGCAGACATTGACAGAAGCCCACAAACCAGCATGGAGAGCAATTTCCACATGCCCAGCATCCCTAATTTTATGTATCCATTATCCTTGCCTTTATGTACTATTTTCAACCTTATCTCCCTGCCTCGGTCACTGCCCAGCTCCCAGACTCCTCAATAAATGAGAAGGGGCTGAAAACCAGCTCTTTCAGTCTGAAACTCTCACCAAATTTTTTCTTCTTGATCTGAAGCTGAAGCCAACAAAAACAAGCTACTCCCAGCCTTAAACACGCACAGCAGAATGTCAGCATGGCAGGAATCGGCTTTGAGAGTAAGGCGAATCCCTGGGATGGCATGGGATGCCCGGCAAATTTGGAGCATATGGAAACCATTCCTGGATCCTGGAGTTGGACGGGCTCCTACGCAGGGCAGCAGCAAGGTGGGCGGCTAGCACGCGGCCCCGGAGCTGCCAGGCACAACCAGCACCTCTTGGTGGGGACCGGTCCGCCAGCTGCCCCTGCCTCTCGGCGGACGGAGAGCGGCGAGTGGATGATTCTTGCAGGTTTAAAAGCCTCGGAGGCGTAGACACGGACAAAAGCAGCGAGATGAATTTATCTTAAACCATTCACCCAGCAATTCCCTCCCAACCACGTCAATGCTGTTTGCTTACCTGACCTAGCAGCATGCTCTGAGCTAGTCTCAGTATCAGGGAAAAACTGCTCTGCGTAACGAGGTCACTTATTTCCCCAGCGCGATGTAACGTGCCGAGGCTTTTGCGCTCCTCGCCGCACGATGCCTGCGGCTGTCGTGCTTCGTCTGGTGCATTTTACAGGCCATTTGGTAATATGTTGCCCCTGAGGTCACGTCAAGTTTCGAAGAAGGCATTGGAGTTGTGGATCCTTTCTAGTGCACACGACTCAAGCTGCAATCGCCCCCTTCCATAAAATGGGAAAGATTCACTGCATCTTGGCTGGACGGCTTCACACTTCCATTTCTAAGGAAAAGGGTCCAAAGCAGATGCTGGGAGCTGGGCGAAGCACGTGGCCAGGGTTTTTCATCTTTCCCTCTGCTCATGGCATGTTCTGCATGAAGTCTGACTGTCTGGTGTCCTGCAAAGCCAGGGGAGCCAGGGTCTCCGTGCACGCCTCAGGGACAGGACAAGCCCTGGTGTGGAAGCAGAGTCAGAAAATGCAGTGACTGGTGCCTTCAGGAGCTCCATCTGCCCTGGTTGTATTTGTGAAATAAGATCATAGTCACAATAGAGTTGATCTGACATAAAGGCAAGGACAGTGTTGGATGTATCTATTACAATTCCTGCATCCTGGGATTGGGGAAAACGCACCGAAATCCCGACCTGGTCGTGGGCCTAATGGTGACACGAGCAGAGATTGGAGGGAGTCGCTCTGATTTCAAAAGCAATGAAGGAAAGTTTGTGGCGTTAAGATCACCTGTGAAACCTTTTAGACAAGTTTATATTGCACATACATGAGTTTGTGTTGCCCACTCGCACCCAGACCACGTTGGCTTGAAGCCCAGGCAGTGGAGAAATTGGCAATGAAGCCACAAAATCGGTGATCTTTGCCTGCCTGACTCAATGAACGCAGATAAATTACCATGGATAGAATTAAAATTATGCCTCCCCAACTACTTTGGAGGGAAACTCAAATATAAAATTTAACATTTTGACTGCCCCACAGTTGGAAAAACCCTGTCGCTGTCAGAAAACGGCAGGAATGTGGCAGAGGAAAGCAGAGACTGGATTGATTTTTCTGCTCTAAAAGTGCAAAGTCCAGAAAGTGCCACCAGATGGTGGTGTCGCTTTTTTCACAGTTCCCCACGCTGAGCAAGCTCCTCTCTCCGGCTCACACCTGCATCAGACCTCGTGTAAGGCTGAAATCTCTAAAGCGCCCTGAGGGGTCGGGTGGGAGCAGCGGCTCCCCCGATTCTCATGCGCGTTGCCGTTTTTGGCTCGTTTGCACCAGCTCTTTGCACCGGGGGTGTGATTTATCGGGGATATACAGCAACGCCGAGCCAGCCATGGGGAGAGGGGACCGAAGCCCCAAGCGTTGCATTTTCTGCAGTAAAGGGGTGCTTTAATTTCTGCAACAAAGGGGTGGCAAAAGCCCGGCACGAGCCCCCGGGTTTCCGGGACGAACGCGCTCCGGCAGATGGCCAGTGCTGCAGCACCGCGCTCGCACCCTCGCACCGGCACGCCAGCAGCGCTCCGGCCCCCGGGAAAGCTGCCAGCTCCCGCTCCCTGCGCCGCTGGCCCCAGCCTTGGGAGAGGGCTGCCTCCGCATCTACGGCCTCGGTGGCCCCGGGAAGCCTGCTGCTGCGGGGATGGAAATAGGAGCACGAAAGATGCATGGAAAAGGGGACGGTGGGATCGGGTGGGAGAGCCGAGCCGGGGCTTGGGCAGCCGCCAAGGAAACGCCTCGAGTGCGTCGAGAGAGGCGCGCGAGGGTGCAGCAATTGCGAGCTGCTCGCGGGTGCCCGGAAGCCCACAGGGAGCTCCAGCATGGTGGGAAACCGCCCCGTTTCCCCCCAAAAAACATAATCGAGCAACCGGCAGCAGCAAGGAGGAAACCTGAGCAGCAATTGCACGAGCGAGACTCAGGGTGTCGATTAATGCTAGTAATTAGCAGAGCCAGAGCCGCAGGGCAGGCGGGTGGGCTCACGGGCCGAGCAGTAAGCGGGCACAACTGCAGGCCGCCAGGAACTGCAACAACCCCAAATCCCCGAGCCCTAACCCCAAAATGACTCTTCTTCAGCAACCGCCTCCAAATAAATAAATAAAAAAAAAAAGCCAAACCCAAACCCCCATTTTTTCCCCCCAGCGCCACTCCGGAGAGGCTGCTCCGCATGCTGGTTTGCAAAATAACCGGTGGGCTCGGCGACGTGCGCGCACTGCAATTCCGGTCCTTTATTGCGTATTGCCGTCTTAGAAAATGTACAGTCTCATGACATTACACAGCATTTCCTGCCAGCTACCACTAATAACATTCTTGCACCTAACAGGCTAACTCGGTCACTACGAAGCTAATAAGGTCCAAGACACATACTTCCGTTTACAAATTATTATGGATTTTTTTTTTCCTTTTTGGCATTATTAAAAAAAAAAAAAATCGTCTCGAAAATACACACCCAAGAAAAAAGAGTGGCTACTTACACCAGCACCAATCTAAAAGTAGTTTTCAACAATGGCACATGGAATTACCTGCACACAGCCTCTGCATTTATATATATATATATATATATATATATATATATATATATATACTTTTTTTTCTTTTTCTTTTTTTTGGAAAGAAAACAGAGAAATGGCAAACTCAGCCCCATAGCGAGGCCGCTGTGAAACACAAGAAGGTCTGGAAGGGCCATGAAGACATTTGTCAGGAAAGGTCCTGACGTGGCACCGGAGTCCCGTGGCGGGGCCCGGAGGGGTCCCGGCCCCCCGGTGCCCCGCGGCGGCCAACGGAAACACGTGAGCCACCATTCCTTAAACGTCAGATGCCAGGCTTTTTTTTTTCTTTCTTTTTTCCTTTTTTCTCTCTCTTTTTTTTTTTTAATTCCCCCCGAAAGTCCGTTCCCTCAATTGTATCATCAGCCCCATTTTTCAGCATAAATAAAAAATATAAATAGAGGCACTTCAGTTAAGGAATAGTATTATCATTACCTTTTTGTCTTTATTTCCCCCTCCTTCTTAAAGCAAAGTGCTTAACTCCACCTTTGAAAATCATCTGCAGGTTTTGCAGCTGTTTTGACATGAGGTCCTGGACTTTTTTTTTTTTCTTCTTTTTTGCGCTTACCTGCTATATTTGTTACTGCTTTAAATGCTACTCGGAAAGTCTTTTTTTTTCTTTTCTTTTTCTTTTTTTTTTCTTTAATCTACAGTGCGTCAAAAGTTGCAATGAAGAAAAGAACAAAATGGTAGAACCACAGCTCTTGACAACTCTGTTTAGAGTGATATTTCACAGCTTTCACACAGCACACAGACCCCATGGCCTTGAGGTGCTTAAAACCTTTTTTTTTTAATACAAATTAGTTTAAACAGCACTTTTGCTATACAGTACATATAGGAAACTGCCAACCCATACCCCACCAGTAATACCGATTATCTGACAAAAAAAAAAAACAACCTTATTTCAAATAGTGTTAATACCTAGTGCAACAGGGACAAACTCATCTCTCCACAGGAAAAAGAACAAACAAACTAAAAAAAAAAAAAAGATCACAAAAGTATTGATGGTATAAAAAGGTTTTGTTTTGTTTTCTTAAAAAAACACACCACAAATAAATAAAAGCAAAAAGTAACAGTCCTCTATATATTCAGCATAATTTAATAGAAATGTTAATATGTTAATGGCGTTTACTTTTTATTCTCCAATTCTTAATTTTCTAAACCTTTAAATTATTACTCCCTGAGAGCTCTGAATTATTATTATTATTATTATTATTATTTTTTGGACTAACATTTTACAGGTAGTTCTGCTTACAAATTTGCAACGACGACGAACAGC
>NW_020450995.1:129088-157287 GCF_003343035.1 Apteryx rowi | reverse complement strand
TTTTTAAAATTTTTTTTTTTTCCTTTTTTTTTTTGCGTGCATGCGTGCGCGCGGGTCCCCGGGAGGGCTCAGAAGTTGAGCTTGGTGACGGGTCTCTCGCGGCTGCCGTCCGCCAGCTGGTTGGCGATGCGCTTGCGGTTGCGCTTCAGCTTGGAGAGGTCCTTGTCGAAGACTTCGCCCGAGCGCAGGGCCGAGACGAGGTCGTCGAACTCGCCGCCCTCCTCGCCGCTCTCCTTCGCCTTCCGGGCCTTGCGCTCCCGCTCCCGCTGCTCCTTGAGCTGCGCGGGGCCGGGGCGAGAGAAAGGAGAGCTCAGCGCCGGCCCCGCACCGCGTCTCAAAGCCTTTTCGGGCCTCCTCCCCCCCCAAAGCGGCTTCGAAGTTAAAAAACAAAACTTAAAAAGAATTGAAATGGGTTCCTCCGCTTACAGCCGGCGGCTAGGCGTTACGCCGCTCTGCGAACGCTCGCTCCAGCAGCAGCGGAGACGGCTCGTCCCACGGCCACCACCCAAAATCCCGGCCCGTGGTCTGGAGCGGGTCTTGCTCCCGGCTGCCAGAGAGGGGTAGGGACAGCTCGGCCGAGACGGGCTCTGAGGTCCCCTGCCCTGAAATGAGTGTGCCAGCACACGTGGCTAACCCCTGGCTTGGACACGGAGAAGACGGAGCTACTTCTGCACGGGAAGAGTCCAAGACCACAGACTGAAGCGTTCCAGCTTTGCGCTCTCTCTCGCCCCTCCACACAAGGCACCCGTGGAGGAAACACCTCGGGGCAGGGCACGGGGTAAGTACCGTCACCTTGTCACAGCTAGGTGTGAGCTGCCGAAGGGTCTCCTGAGGAGACCCACGGATGTACCAAGGGAGCACCAGAAGCCTGACGAAGAGCTGCAAGAGCTCCTCTTCGACGCAGCCCAGCCTTTTAGCGACCAGATCACGCCACCCCCCGAGTCATTAGTTAATGAAGTAAGCAATCCAGGAGGGAAAGGCGGTGGGTCTATGGGCGCAGAAGCGCTTTGTCTGGCCTTCGCCGCTCCCTGGCCACCCAGGCCAACGGGAGCTATGGGGGACAGCGGGGCACGGTTGCCTTCTTCAGGCCTCCCCAGACAGTCTCGCCTATCGAGCGTCCCCAGGACAGGCAGGCCAGCCCTGCCGGTGCCCTGGTCCCTCTCACCTGTGCCTCCATGCGTGCCCGGCGCTCCTCCTCCTCCTTCCTCCTCCTCATGTTTTCGTTCTCCTGCTTGGCCTCGGTCACAGCTTGAAGGAACTGATCGAAGATGCCGAAGAACTCGTCTGGCTGCATTTTGTCTGTGTCTTCTCCAAAGTGCTTCACAGCCTTGGAAAACTGGGAGAGAGCAGACGGGAGTCTGTTAGTCTAAGGAGACATCCACTGCACCAGTAAAATCCTTCATGGAAAGTGTTTGACCTCACAAACAGGAGAGAAACACTTTAAGTGATACGGTGGGGAGCAGAGTTAAAAACAGGGATATGAGTAATCAAGCCTTGACTTAAACTTGAAATAAATCATCTCGCATTTTACCTTCTGTGCGTTAGACAGCTACCCTATCAGAGCCTACCTGGAGAGTTCCCAGAACCACTCTTTTAAAACATCCTCCTTTAAAATCACATGCAAAGCTTCACACCTCTGGTTCTGCTTAGTGTCCCATAGTCCCTAACTCAATTTTATTAACTAAGCAGTAGTAAAAACAAGGAAGCAAAATATTGTGGGACCGAAGACTGAAGACATAAAACTAATAGTAAACACGGCAGGGGAAGGGAAACTCGCACTTTTAAGTTCTCTTTGAAGTATTTTTGGGGTATTATTTATCATTGCCACATGCTCTGATATTGAAACCAAATGTGTTGGTGAAACTTCTAAAAGATGTTTTCTGCCTGGGCGCAGAAACTGGGTAGGGAAGTAGGAAGTTTTCCGGCCTTCCATGCTGTTCACAAACTATTAACCTAAGTGATTTGAATAAAGCTGTAGCAAAGGTCAGGACAGGACATCCACTATCTGCCAATGCATCAGTGTCCCCAAGGAGCCCACAAGTCGTCCTTTGGGCTTAATTCCTTTGTTCCCATTTACAGTCTGAAGGAGACTCTTTGTGCATAGAGAGTTTGTTAAAATTGTGAGGGTGTGTTCTTGAGATACACAAGCTTAAAAAAAGGAAAAACAAAATCAAAGCACAAATTTATTAGTTGCTTTGATTTTGCTCTGTTGACTGAGAAGAAAATTTTTAAAGCCTGCTTGTTTGATTTAGCTTTATTTTTGGAGGTGTCTTAGGCTCTTTAAAATACCTTTAGGCTATATTTTTCTTTGATTGTTTTAAGAGATTTAGCACTTCAAGATGCAGAGAGGAACTTGAAAGGTGACACAATATCAACCATAATCAGGGTCATTCTCATTGATTTTCATTAAGATATTGGCTTCTCTGCCATGTTTCTGGTGTGGGGAAAGGTTGAAAATTTTATCCTCATGAAATATAAAGTTTACAAGATAATGATGTTTCTGTTTTCCTAAGAAATAATGATAAAGCGATTGGAATTGGACATGTTTAAAAAGCAAAGAGCAAATGACTGGTGCATCCTATCTGCTAACCACTGGAACAACTGTGCATTTGCTTTAAAGTAGGCTTTGATGGGCTCTGGGGACCACAACCAGACCTTCTCCTCCAGATCTGCTAAGTCAACCGAAGACGGTATAGTTTACATGCACTTGTCACCACCTCCAGCAATCCTAACTCACTGCTGGCAAGATCCACCAGGTTGGCATCAACAGTTTAAAATGGTGGCCTGGTTTAGCCATGGCCTCAGGAGAGCAGTGGTCACTTGTAATGCTCAAGCACTGGAGGATGGTCTGAAGGACAGTGCTACGTGGACATTGATGCAACTAGGGAGGAGGAGGGGCTGCCACTTGATAACTTCTGTCTTTGGAGAGATGGGTCATTCAGTGGGACAAGCACAGGACCTCTAAAAGGCTCTTTGTTGGAATATCTCTCTGCCATTTCAATCAAGAGTAAAGACTATGTTGGAGGACAGTTCTTGGAGGACATGGAAACTAGCTGTGTGCACCTTTGTTGAAGGAGGGGAAGCAAAGGGTACTCAGGAATCACAGGAGGTGTTAGCCAGCGGCCTCCTCTTTGCCAAGACTTAAGCCAGCCTGTTGAGGACACAGAAGATGATGCGGCAAGAGTCATTGCACATATTTCTTGGTGACTGCAAAGCCCTCACCAAGGTGCAAGCCAACCCATTACTCTGGGGAAGGTGAACATTTTAAGTAGGTTTTCTTAGCAGGTCTGAAGTTGGCCTCAATTCATGTCACTAAGCTCCTCTCCTCCTTCTCTAGAGAGAAGAGCCAGGCAAGTCTCAGATGTGCTGGTTACGTGTCAGTTGTTATTTTGCCCTATAGAAGTGAGGCAGTTCAGGTGGCCAGGGTTGTCTCTCTGATGTAGACCTCTGTGTAACCACACGCCCTGCTTGAAGACCAAGTTGAATTTTTAGCTCCTCTTCCATCAACACTAGACAGGGCAGTCCACTTTCTTGCCACCTGCAGCCTTCATTGGCTCAGATGCCACCTACTGCATTTCTAACTCTAAAACTATGAAAATTAGTTTATTTCCATTTTACAATACAGGGAGCAAAGTCAGCCCTCTAGTTTTGAGTGAATGCTCTTCACCAAAACTCAGATCCTCACAAATGAGCTACTGTCTCTTCCCCTGACTAAAACAACTCTCCCAAGGCTAGCCCCTGCCTTGCAGCTCCTCACAGCACATCTTATGTCCCAGAAGCAGTTTGCTGGCCTCATCTGTGATCCCCTGGCATGCTGGACTGTGGAGCAGAAAAAAGGCCCTGGGTGCAGATAGGGATGTACCACCCACCCACCACCCACATGCTCAGAAGAAATCGTGAAGAACATCCCAGAGCCTTTCTCTTGTCAGGGTCTCAGTAGGATGCTCGCCATGCCTCACACATGTGTGATCTCATGGGGGAGAGACATTTGAGATGTTAACACACAACACATGCTCTGTGAATGGCAGGACGGTTCCTCCCCTATCACTTGGAGGAAAGGCTGAAATGCTACCGGGATCTCAATGACACCAGTGACCTTACCAGCTCTTTTGCTTCCATCAGAAGATCTTCCACGTCTGAGAAGCTGAAGCTGGCTAATGTGATGAACTGGCTGACGACAGACACAAACTTGTCTCCTGCCTGCTGAACCTGAGACTTCTGGAAGTCCAGCTCCTTCAGGAAAAAAAATGTGCATCATCTGGTGAGGCTCTGGCTGATTAGGGACACAAACATGCAGAACCAGGAACAAGCCCTGAAGCTCTTCAGTTACAAACCAAGACGTTTTGGTTATAGGGCACTATTCCCCAGTCACACCAAATGGCACGGTGAAACCCCAGGACTTCGGGACTGTTGCTCTCTCCCCTTCATTTCTGTAGCATCCTTCCTGCAGCCTCCAGTTGTGTGCCTATGTTAGGTGCCACGGACACCGGCTGCACCGCACCACTGCTCCCTCCTGACACACGAGACCACAGATTACCCCATTTTAGATTATCATGGCTACACTGTGCTTTTGAGGCCAAAACCTGACGGAGTGCTCAAGGTAGCAGGCACTACTTAGCAAGACAGGGAGTCCTTCAGGATACCTTCACCATTTCTTCAGCGCTCCAGCCAAGTTTGAGAAGCGGTCCCCAGCCCAAGCACCCAGCCGTGTGCAGGTTTAGAGTCAAAGAGAGACCTCGCTGCACTTTAAAGGTCCTGCTCCACAGGCACAATCACCAGGCTTACTCAGCCTCCCCTGGTGAACCAGATATAAATCATGCACATGCCTAACCAACTTACAGCAACTTCCATCCCCAAACAGCCCTAAGAGGACAGACGCACGTGCAGGGCAGGAAGGAAAGACAAAGAGAGCTCCAGGAAATGTGATAAAAGCAGCTTTGCTAGGAGCTCCCTGTCCTGCCTCCCTAAGGAGGGACGCTACGGTGCTCGGAGTCTGAGTGGACTAGTAAAGGAGTAAATAATACTTACAGTCTCCACGGCTCTCAGCCCGCTCCGCAGAGTGTTTATTTCTTTCTCCAGCTCGGTCATGCTGTTAGAAATGGCAGGATGTTAATTTTCAGCCTTTCCTAGCAAATTTTACAGCTCTCTAATCAATTTGACCACGTTCTTCCTTTAAAAAGATCCAAGCGCTCCACACATTGCTTCCCGTTCACAGATTAGTGTCTCTCAAGCAGCAAATTGTGCTGACGGTCCCTGAGCTAGGACACCAGCCTATCGGATAGGGGTTACGGTTGCTTGTTTTAAAGCGAAGTACTTTTGTTTATTTTTAATCTAAGGGACTATGTTAAAAAATCTCAGAGCAGATACTGAGCACGCAGCAAGGCATGCGTTGATGGGACTGGGGAGAAGGGGTCCTCCTCATTCCTCCCCTTGGTAAATGGCAAGGCAGCAAGAGCAGCTGACCAAGGGCAGCTCCAGCAGCTGCAATCACAGGAACGACACGGGAACAGGAAGACTTCGTTGGGTCAGCAGCCTCAAGACCTCTCCAAACAAAATGAGAGCTCAGGAGAAGGCTTTGCAGGGCACAGCTCTTTCTTCCCCTCTCAAACGTGGGCAGATGATGGGCTTTTTGCCCCATTGCACAGCAGACAATCTTCAGGGATGCCGTATCAAGCATCCTTCCTCCCCTATGGACTGCAGCAGCAGACCCGAACAGCAGGGCTTTCATAAAGGGAGACAAATCAAACACAGATAAATAAAAATAAATCGCAATGGCAGGCACTGACTTTCTTTAAGTGGGGCCTCAGCCCCCAACCAGCTCTGAGTTCAAGAGCTTTTGGGTTTCTGTCACCAGAACTGACAGGAGCTTTCTGACAAAGACTTGATGACAACGGGCTTGACACGCTTCCAGGAGTATCTGCCCATGCGCTGGGGTCCCTGGAAACGGTGATGTCCAGTCATGGGGCAAGCGCTCCTGGCAAGTCTAGCCTGGAAAAAGGAAGTTTTGGGAGCCCTCTGCTCCAGCGCAGTGAAGAGCTGCAGTTCATTACTAGCGGTGGGACTGACACAAGCAGCAATCTTGCTTAACAGCTGCAGGGCTGTGGGAATTTAGGTTTTCCAGCGATTTAGAAACTTTTTGGTTTTGCTCTAGACTGGACCAAGCCCAGCCATTACACACGGTGTCCAATTTAGAGGAAAATGATAGAGTTTAGAAAACCCTCTACCAGACATTGTCTTATGTGTATTTGCACAGCAGCTGCAGGTACACATATATAAGGGCGAGTGAGCGAGCGTGCCCAGGCGAGGGGCTGCACACTGCGCCCTCCTTTCCACCCACACGCAACAGTTTCCTCAACTGATGCCTAAGGATGCAGTAGCCACATGCTCCTCCTTGCAGGCAAAGTTTTGTCCACATATTTTGTATAATTCCCGTGATACTAACACAAGCTGCAAATTATGCTATGCTTTAAACAACGCGACACTTGCCACCCAAAATGCTTTATACGTTACAGGTCTTCAACAGGGAATCTACCCTTTGGTACAAAAGGACTTTGAAACTTAAAAGACCCGCAAGCCATCATAAATTCCATGCGTATTTGTTATCCCGTCTTTAAAAATCTACACTTTAAAGCCCTTTTCATGTTCACGGATTGTACGCCCTCAGTCGCATGCCTACTGATTTCAGAAATGGATAATCTTTGACTCACTGTCACATGTTCAGACCCCCAAAGCAACAAAGCACGTAAGCACATGCCGAACTTTCAAACCCAAATAGAGCCTCATTGATTTCAGAGGGACTTAAGCGCATACTTGAGGGCTTTGCAGAGCAACAGCAGACTCCTCACGCACTTAAAGCCAAGCATGTGTTTAAGGTCTTTGCTGAACCAGGGCCTCAGCCTGCAAAGAGGGCGCATCAGCCCACTCTAACAGGTTGGAGCGAAGCACGTAGGATTTAACAAGAAATGGAGCAGGTTTTCAAAGGGGAAAGCAAGCGGTTCAGGCTGGTGGCTAAGCAAGCGCCAGGCAGGACACCCAGGTGAGTAGCTCCGTGGCGCCGGTGTCCCACGGGCTGCCTGCGCTCCTGGAAAGCTGCGCGCGCAGCATGACAGAGCCTCCCCGTCGCACTCACAGACGCACAGCTGATCTGTGTCTGCAACCACACCGCAACCGCTTCCCACCAGATTACTTAACGTTCCATTAGAAATTAATTAAATGCTTTTGCGGTGAGATAGCAACAGGAAGTGGCTGCTCCAGGCAGCTCTCCTCCCTCGCAGTCGGAGGCTTACGACCTTTGCTGCAAGGGCTGAGATTTAAAGCCACCAGATGATGCTTGTTGCATCGCCAACTTTTGGCTTCTGCCCGGATGGCTGGTTTCTGGCCAGCGCTGGCCTGCAGGCGGGCCGGCAGCACCCAATCCAGCTGGGCACTGTGCCCTCCGGATGGGAGTGCGAGCATGGGAGTGAAATGCAGGAAAGGAAGAGCGAAGCAAGGCGGGCTCCTTCCACACACGCGAGCGCTGCTGCATAAACTCCTACTCACTTGACTTTGGCTGCTTGCGGGATGTCTCGCAGCTCTTCGTGAAGGCGGAGAACTTTGGGATATTTCTTTTCAACGATAGTGATGAGATAGTGCAAAAGAGTAATGTTCCTAGGAGAGAGGCGAGGTGAGGTTAGGACAGCAGCGTCACCGGCTCCCCAGCCCAGCGACAGCCCCAGTTCAGGGAGCTGGGAGCTGAACCGAGCCTCCTGGTTAAGTCCCAGCCCCGGTAACCAACCACCCTCTGGGATTTCTGCATCGGGAAGCTGTTGCGCTGCCCTGGGCTGGGGACGTGGGATGCACATCCTCAGCCTTCTGGTAGCCCTCTCCCCCTCGGTGGCCTGCAGACCAAGACAGGGACCCGGGGAGGTGATCAGAACATCTCCGTCCCTTCCTCCATCTCCTCTGCTGAGAGCTGAGGCCTTGCCAGCTCCAGCTCAGCTGGTGGCTATACACGGGGGTCCCCATGGAGAGGAGCCCCGGGGACCCCTCTGGCAGCACAGCCCCTCTGCCGGCTGGTAGGTCACAGCACGAGGCTCTTTGCTTCTCAAAGGGGGAAAACGCATCCGGAGCATGATTCTGGCCTGGTCTTGCGCTTGCCCCCATGGTGTAGGTACCGGGAGACATATTTAATAAATTGACCCAACAATTTTATACTGCAAATTCAGACTTTACTCCAGATGCACTTCCACAGCCAAAATCCTGCCACGGGCCTGGACAGTCCCCGAAGCAGGGAGCCAAGGCCAGCAAAATGGCTCATGCCACTGCAGGATCGGCCGACGTCCCCCCTCTCAGCCGCTGAGAGCAAAGGGGCTCTTCGTGTTCATCACAGCCGATGGGAAACACTTTCTGCTTGCTCCAGCACCAAAATGTGCCTCCCAAGGGGTGCCAAGCTGTCCAAGCACTATATCCACAAAGCCACTGAGGTCCCTCAGGCTCCAGACTTCCTTCCCCAACACTAACGGGAAACATGCAGGGAGGGAGGCCCCAAAAGGGAGGGTTCCACCTCGGTCTCCCAAACACAGTTCCCACCCCAACCTGAAACAGCCTTTGAGGAGGTACAAGTCCCGATTGCTATTTAGCAGGCCCAGAAAGGAAAGCCCCTAACAGTTCCCATGTTAATCTACAGCTCTGGTTCCTTTCAAATCTGTCCTGCTCCAAAAACGTACGCTTGCTTAACCAGAAGTGCCAGACGGGGCAGAGAGGGGAAGGCTCTCAGGTACCCACATCCCAAAGGCAGGGACCCCCCGTTCCTCCTCCCAGTGAAAGCAGAACCTGCAGAAGCCTCCAAGGATGAGGGCAAGGGAGGGCTCACTTGTCAATGCTGGACTTCGTGTCCGCGATCTTGTTCAGGCTGGAGATTTTAAAGCCGAAGGCGTTTCCCCTCTGGCCTTTGTTCATGTAGTTCCCGAAGGCCAGGACCACTTCCAGCAGCTGCTGCAGGCTGCTGCTCTGAAGCACTGCCTTGGAGCCGGCGCGGATCGCTGCAGGGACACAGAAGCGCGGGACGTTACCACCCGCGTGCCACGAGCCCCGGCCACGAGGGCATATGGGTCGCTTTGCCTTGTGGCAACCCTCTCAGCACCCACCCGGCCAAGGCTGACCGCCAGCTGCCTCCCTCCCGGGACGCCTTTGCAATTTCCACGCAGGCTAGGCTTGCCCTTGCACGGAGAGCGAGCACTGCTTACGAACAACAGGAGATTGCAGAACGCTTTCTGTGCCAGCCCAAAGCCCCTTAGCCAGAGAAGAAAACCAGCAGGAGAGCCAGTCACTTGCCTTCGACCTTGGGTTTGACTTCTGCAACTCTCTCTGCAAACTTCTTCTTGAAGTAGAGGGACTGCAGCCTTTGCTGGTAATGGTTTATCCTGCCAGGACAAAGAGAGGTGCAGGTTGAGCGTTGCTTGCTCCAGGCAGAGGGAAGTTGCTCTGCTGTTCACAGCTGTGCTTGCAAAGCACACTTGAGCCACACTGACTCAAAAATAATGACCACCTTTCTCTCTGAAACTACGCTGGGGTGGAAAAAAAAACGGCAACTTAAATCGCAACCTTTTAGGGGCTCATCCAGGTGGGTTCTTAAGCACATGCTTAAGTCTATCCTTAATTCAGGAGGTTCAAAAAGTACATATTTATGCCCCACCACAATCAACAAACAGTCCATTTAAGAACACTCCTGAGTAGAGATGCTGATCAGATCTGGGCTCCCAATGGTTTTGCAATGGGCTATGGCTGGATGCAGACACACCGGCTCCCAGCACGGATGAAATTGGACCTTCAGATGCTCAAAACGATCACCTGCACCCACCTGAGTGGAAGAACCAGCAACATATCCCAGTCCAAGCCTTTACTGGGCAAGCTAGGCACTGCTCTGTTCACGCTGATCATATTTAGGCTAAGCAAGATCTCAATTATGAGCAAATGGCAGTCTGATTTGAGTTATTTGGACCAGGACCCACAGGAGACGTGCTCACAGACAACAAGGCCACAGGCTACACTCATGTTGTATTAATCAGAGATGACAAACACATCATGCTCAGTTACAGGCCACAGGGCAAATTAAAAAGCTAGGCCTGAAATCAGGGGAAATACTTGCATCAGCATGTTGTGCTTTCCAAAAGATGAAGGCACAAGAACAACATTTGGGCAAGAGACTGTGAAGAAGAAAGGTGACCTGAAACAGGAAAGCTAATTCTGAATGCCTTCCAGCCCTGAGGGCTCAGGTCTGAACTTCACAGCTCCATCCTACCTGCCTTTGACATTCAGCAGCTACACCATGCATGTTATTGATTGGTGTGTTTTTCGGGGAGAACAGGAGCAGTTCTATTTTTGACCTCCTGGAATGATCTTGGATTGTAAAACTTACTGACTTTACAACAAAGTAACTTGCTCAAAGTTCAGCTAAGAAATTCCTCATAGTAAAAATTCAGAGAGTTCAATATTCAATTGGATTTGAATAGGGAGCTTCAAGATTTTAAACCAGCACCTCTGGAGGATGTGCATGCAAAAGATAAGGCTATCCATCCCTCAAGACCTCTAAGCCTTAAATGATTGCTAACAGGATCAGGAAGAAATGACATTTCCTTTCCGTCTCGTATATTCTCAGGAGCCTTAGGGACAAGTCATTGCTGGAGGTCAGGAGTTGGACTCAGTGGTCTGAACAGCTACATGGCTGCTCACGGCAAAATTTACATCCATCAACTTTGAGTGTTCATTAGGATATATTAGCACTGGGAGAAAAGGAACATTGCTGTGAAACTGCTATCATTCAAACAGCACTTTCCGCCTGGGCCACGACGCAGGTGATGCAGTCTTTTGCAGAGAGCCTGGGCCAGAATGAGACTTCTTTTCCAAACGAGAGGGTAGGCGTGCTGGGAGAGCCCCTTGGGAACCGCTCACACTCCAAGAGCAGAGATGCCACTCCCCAGGTGAGCTCAGCTCTGTGCAAGGTGGTGCCCCCTGCTTGCTTGATGATCTCCAAAAAAGCCCAGCCCTGGGTGTTCCCGACACCTCTCTCAAGAGGATTGCAGTAGTTCCTCCCCTGACACCCAGCTGGGTCCATTCCTGCTCCATCCTGCTGCTGCTCACCTGGGTACACAACACTGATTTTGAGTGCACAGCGTCACCAGTGATCCTTATGGGTGGGAGCACCTCACCTTCTCTCACATCAGTTGGGCCCATATGTTTCATGACATGCAAAACATGAAGTATGGCACGTTTTCAGCCCAGACTTCATGAAGCAGTAGCCTCACGATCAGCCTGCTCAACTGTTGCAGGCCATGCGCGCAGCACTGGCCGAAATGCCGTGTCTCGCACGAGCCAGCATACCTGCTCATTTCAAAGAGGAACCGGTCTGCCTTGGCCATGCGGTCCAGCTCGTGCTTATGCTCTTCCAGCAGGTCAATGTCACCTTTTTCAGGAACAAATTTCAGGAGCTAAACAAGGGAAAGCAGGTTTGTAGACATGAGATCCATGCACAGTTTCACGGGTCCTCATGAGCAAACCAGCGACCTAGCCACCTGAATCCACTACCTTCTCAATACGTACAGAAAATGACTCCAAATCTCCTACAAAAAACAAGTGTGTTATCACTGTCCCATCACATTAGTGTCTCTGGTTTCTGCCCTGCCCTGCCATCACTCCAGTTTTACAACAGATGTACTACATCTACTCCAAGGAGGTTTCAACATCAACCCTGTTAAAGGAGATGAGAGGGACTCTCATTTGCTGCAACTACATATTTGCAGATGGAAGTTTTGTGCAATGCATCCTCCCACTTTTCTGCTGAGACAGGCTGAAATGGCCTGCCTCAATTTTATGGACAGGCAAGTAAACAGGCAGATAAAAAGCTCCTAAAGGGATTCAAGGGGCTCAAAAATCAGATTCCCTTCCTGAGGACTGCACAAACACTGAACAAGCTTGGAAAAATGCAATTAAAAAATAAAACCCCACCAAGCGTGAACTGCAAGTTTCAGTCAGGAAACATGTAACCGTCACAGCCGAACTGGTGAACCTCGGGGTCGCAGATCCAGCTGCTTTACTGCTTCTCTAACGAGGCACCCAGGCATGCTTTGGACCCCAAAGGGATTGCTCACCCCAAACCCCAGTGCTGCAGAGGCCACAGGGTTTTATGACCCAAGGGTTGGACTGGAGGTGGAAACGGGCCTTTAGACGTCATTTTTCACCTTTGCCAGCCGGTTTGGCGTGCTTTTGAGCCCAAAGGCATTGCAGGGTCAGTGGACAGCCACAGCTCTGCAAACCCCCAGTGCTCGGAGGAACAGCACAAGCTGACGGGGTGTTCCCGTCTCACGTGGCGTGGCCGGATTTAAAAGGTGCTATGAAAACAAGGAACAGAGTGGCGCAAGCATCACCCACCTGTTCCAGCATGTCTTTTGGGAGGTCCTCCTGCTCATCCATCGTCAAAATTGCGCGTTTGATTTCCTCATTCGACAGCTTCAGCCTGGGAGGTGGAGGGAGGGAAGGAGAGTCATTCGCGCATGAAGCCCAGCCCCAGCGATCATTTCCAGGACGGGAAATTTCCATTTCGCACGCTGTCGGCCTCGCCAGTCCCAGAGAGCCGCTTGCCGAAATCGCCCCGTGCCCCGGGCCCTGGCTTCCCGCTGAGCCCGCAAATCCCTCCTGCAGCCCGGACCATCCCTGGGGGCCGCGGGGAGATGCAGCGACTGGCTTGGGGGAACCGGGTCCCCCACCACCCGCTTGCCCGAGGCGACTGTCCTGTCTCGCACGCTGAGGACCGGCCCAAGCGCTGCAGGGACCAAGGCTTAGTTTTGCCCAAACAGCACCCGAGACTTCGAGCGCGCTCATGCTCTTCACGGGGCTCAAACGGAGCCTGGGAGGGAGCAGCATGTCCCGCTCGTAAAGCCCCAGCAGATCCGGGCAGCAGGGGAACTAGTGTCTGACCTCCTGAAATAAGACAAAGTGACAGATTTTTCCTTTGAAGCTAGCCCACGGCCACGACCTAAATCGGTTCTTCCATTGCTATTGACAGGATTAAGCTTCTCGGTAACGCAAGCAGGCGACCAGGGCGAGAAGCCCGAAGACGGTTCAGTTCAGGAACATTTGCTTAGCCAAGTACGGACGCAGCCAAGAGACACAAACAGCTTAATTTCTGGTCAGCAACAATATCACAAATAGCAATCACAAATAACTGCATAAAGCACGTTTTCGAGACACAAGTGTGAGAAATGTGGTCGGTCCCCTGCTCCTCCCAGCCGTGTTCGGCTGCCGTCTCCCTTTAGGAAGAACGAAACAAACCCAAAATTCGGAGGGAGCAGATGTCTTTTTAAGTGGGGGGGGAAACTTCAACGTGCTTCAAAGTGTGACAGGCTGGAAACCAGCCCCCCTCCAACTTTTTCTTCCTCCACTTCACGTAACAGAAATTGGAGACATAGCCCAAGATTTGACATTTCTTAAAATGCAGGCCACTGTATCACAGCAAGCAAAAATGTACGATTTTTCCCCTGGTAGCTATTTATTCAACAGCAGTCTACGCCGAGCTTAGGCAACAGATAGCTAGAGAGACGCCCTCGGCGCGTCCTGGGTTAGGGCAGCCATTAATTACAGTTTAATCGGTCTGCAGCACTCCCCGTGAACGCGCCCCGCCAGGACTTTTGATTGCAAAACCACAAACATTTTTCTTCGTGTTTTGCATTGTGGGCAATAGAGCAATGCAAGTGCAAACGAGGGAAACACCCTTCTCCCCCTCGCCCTCCCTGCGCGCCCCGGCGAGCGAGAACAGCGCTTGCTCCGCGACGCGTCCCCGTCACAGCCCTCGCCGTCCGCCGAGGCTTCGTGTGCGCCTACGACAAAGCGACACTTTCTGCAGCCCGACCAGAAACAACGACGCCCCTGTAACTTCATTTCCCAATATACTATCTCTTGCCTGGGTTGCTGGGATGCTTAAGGCCATCAGAATAGATGCAGCCGAAAAAAAAAATCCCCTGTGCTTGCATACCCTGAAAAATCCTGCGTGGATTAACATTTCCTGGGTGTTCCTCCTGGGAGACACCCAGCCCCTCCCCACGGCTTGCACAAAACCCCTTGGGATATTTATTTGCAAGCCCCACGAGCCTGCGCGCGCACTTTTCCAATTGCAAAGCGGCTCCAGCCGGCATCGTGACGGCTTCAAAGGGAGGCGAGCGGCGCGCTGCCTCCAGGCGGGCTCGGCAGGCAGGCTGCCTTTCGCCCTGAGTGAATAAATACCATGTTCAGTCGCACACGAAATGAGCTCCTAACCAGAGCATGGCAGCGGTTAGCCGCACGATGGTTGCAGGAAATCGTTTAGGCAACGTAATAATTTGGGTATGCCTGAGCAAGAATAACTATGCATGAGTTTTCAGAAATAGAATTTGCCAGTTTGGCCGCAGGGGCGGGGGAAGAGGGAGAGGAGATGGAAGCGGAGGGGGAAGAGCAGAATTAAGGGGGGAAAAAAAAATCCGAATACCTAGGATTCAAACCTCCTTACAAGGCCAGGAATTAGGGCTGAGGCCGGGACCCCCCCGCAGGGCGGCTGTGACGGCCCCGCGGCACGGCGGGCTCAGCTGTTCCCACCGCAGCTGCCGCGGAGCCTCAGCTCCCGGCCGCGGGGTTCGGGGCCACCGGCTCGGGGCTGAGCGCCCCCAAACAGCGGGCTGTGAAGCGGGGCCGCTCGGCGCGTTTCCGACCCCTTTCTCACACCCCGCTGCGGAGCCCGACCGGGGGGAAACACGCCGAGATCCCGGGAAAAGAGTCCTCCACGGGAATTGAACGGAGAGCCAGTATCAGCCAAGCCGCGCAGGTCGGGAGAGCCGTTCACGGTGGGTACCGGGGCTACGTAAGGCAGCAATGAGGGCTCGGAAGAACCTCTCGGCCCCGGTTTTGGCAATTAATATTGCCAAAGGAGGCTGAAATACCGGATGGGGCTCAAAGGAATGAGCTGAAACTGGGAGCACATCCTGCAGCGGGACGTGAGAAATTGGAGCTCAGCCTATTTAGTCTGCCAAAAAGAAGATCTGGAGGTGACTTGATCCCTCCAAATATCTAAATGAGGAGAGTATTTTTTAGATTAGCTTCTGTTAGGATAACAGATTGAGACGTAACAGCCAGCTTTTGGAAAATGAAGCTAAAAGAGGAAGGGTGCCAGTCTCTTAGAACAGCCTAGCAAGGGATGCAAAGGGGTGGGTTTAGCTGGAAATCTTTTGTTCAAGATTGGAGATGAAATATCAGCTGTACTGGGGTAGGTGGAAATTACAGAGTGGGAAGAGAAGTGGCAGGTAAATATTTGTTCTGCAGGAGCTCATGTTTCTCATCTGTCACTCAGTTCTCTTTCAACTCCTGTTCCCATATCTCATATTCAAGGGAAAGTTTGTTAAAAGAGGAGTGAGGAAAAAATTGCCCCCGAACCAGGGAAGAAGTTCAGGCTTCTAAGTGGCCAAGATGGACACGATACAGCCGGGGACATGACGAACATGGCCCGGGTTTTCGAAATGGCAACCCAGGCTTCTTGGGAGACCGTGAACCAGTCCTCTGATGCGGGGGAAGCAACAAAGATGCTGGTGGCTGGAGAGCCGAGCTGGTACAACCAGGATGGCTGGAGGTGTCCGTCCTTCACCATGGTGCTGGCACAGCCACCTCCAGCGGTGACACGCATGAGCCACCGAAGCCGGAGACGTGCAGAGCTCGGGACGGGCGAGCACCGCTGTGATGATCACCCACGACAAGTCCTGCTCCTCTGAGGGACGCAGGGCGATGCTGCTGCGCTTGCTCAGCTCTAGCGGGATGATGGACGCAGCTCGTGACAGGTACGCGCGTCGCTGCAAGTAATGCGGTCACTGCTGGCGAGCTGCAGGAGAACTCGTCTTACACCCGAGCAGGGCTGAGCCACCAGCAAACGTCACACCGGTCCCTATCCCGGTGAAAAGCAGACACGTGCTGGGGCAGTGTATTGGTGTCCTGGTACGAGGTTGCTCTTAAGAAGACGTTCAGGGGATCCCTGGGAGGAAAACAAGCTCCTGGAAGAACCAGGCTTGCAGGTAGTTACCTCTCATCCAAAGCCTTACAGCAAATGAACATCTAATATACACACTTTCCACCACGATCACGTCTGGGTGGGGGGTGAGGGATGACGGTGACTTTTGTAAGCCCTGCTCATTAAAAGCAAAGTCAATAAATAAATTAAAAAAAAAGGCCAAAACACCCTTTTCTCAGAAATCATCAAGAACGAGTGCCAAGAACAAGAGCCTGCCTCGATATCGGCAGAGAGCAATCGCAGGGCGCCAGAAGAAAACAGCTTCTCAGACAATTTGATGGGAAAGGGGCCAGTGAAAGCTAGAAGCTTATCTATAACCACAATAATTATCATTGTTGGCAGCAGCTGTCGAACGCGAGCCGTCTGAGAGGAACGGGGTCGCAGTACTTGCTGTCACAGGGATTTAAGCCCAGCAGCCTGGAGATGCAAAGTGACAGCTCGCCAGCCTGACAAGCGCAGGGCTATTTTGCGTGGCTTTTGCAGAGTCCAGCGAAGGCCATAATAAGTGTGAAGGGGAAAAACAAATTCTGCCGGGGAAGGGACGCGCCCTCTTGAAAAGCCACATTCATTCGAGAAAAATGCTCAACACGGCCTTGCCGAAGAGAGGAATCAAATAAGCCTTTCAGCTCCACCACACTTGGAAAGAGATGGACTAAAGTCTTGGTTTGCATCTTGCAGAACGCAGCGCAAGTCTCCCGCACTAAAAATACACACACAGAGCAAAAGCAAGGACATGGTGGTTTCATTGAGTAAGACCCTATATTGCATTGACATCGGCATACTTGGAGCATTCCTAAAAAAAAAGCGAATGTTAAAAATATTCTTGTGTTGCATTACTAGCTGAAGGAAAATCCAGTGATCTCACTGCGCAGTAATTTCTCCCAAAGCAAGGGAAGCAGGCAAAAAAATAAATCTACAGAGAGAGATAAAGTATCTTGCTGGCCGTAATCTTTCCACGCTGCAAGCCAGACAATGGCTGTTTAGCTTACAAACGTCTGGGCTTACAAATAAGGGGCCAACCTTGCAGGTCCTTTCACATGTGAAAATCCGCTCTCTTTTCCCCAGCGCACGCAGCGAGGCAGGAGCCCAGCTGCTGAGAGCAACCCTGGGAGACCACGGCAAGCTCAGCTCTCCCACAGCACCACGTGGAGGCCTCTGCAACGCCGGAGATAGCGATTGCTGCTCTGCCCAGTGTAGAGAGGTGCAGCTGAGGCAGGCGGGGACTAAAGGATCTGCCCAAGATCCCATGGAAGGTCTGCTGAAGAAGCAGGACCCGAGCCAGAGTCTACAACGGCCCATGGGAGCATGCTGAAGGATGCCGAGCCAGGGACTTCACCCCAAGATTGTCCTGCCTTTTCGCCACTTGGTGTTAAGAGTAAATCAGCGAAAGGGACTTTGGGGAGAGACCTAACTGTGCTCTCTTGCAGAAATGGGGAAGGGGCAAAATCGGATGCTGCTCCAACGCCAGAGAAATATCTTGGCTTGCTGGGTCCCTCAGCAAGGTTTCTCACCACACTGACTGAAGTCCGGAGGGGCGCGAGGCTCAGCAGGCTCAATCCTTGGAAAAGCAGCAAGGTGCAAACCCCAAAGCACCTCCAGAGGAGCAGGTAGCAGATGCCACTGCTCTGCCAGAGCCACTCGTCCTCCCGGGGCACAACCCCAAGGCAGGTGCCGGGAAGCAGCCTGTCCTCCCTGCGCCTGGAGTTCACACCAGGTCACATTGCTCCTCTCCTCCAGCACCACCGCTACCCAGCATCGAGAGCAGAGCGTGCACCCAGGCTGCTGGGACGGCCCGGGGAAACCGCAAACAGCTCGTCTCAGCAAAGGGAGCACATTTGGATGTGCTGAGAGTCTGGGCTCACTCTTTTTTGGCTTTTTATATATTTATTTGGCTTAATATATTGTTGCTAAAGAACTCCCACAGACTTGGGGCAGGAGAGACCTCAGGGCTTGCGGGCTACCACTTGGGAAGTATTTCCAGCCGAAGCAGCACACCAACCCTCCCGGTGGCTGAGGGCCTGGATGCTCTTACCCCCCAACCTCGCAGGAGAGGAGAGCCATGCAGGGTGCTGCGGGCCTCGCCTGGACACCCACAGCAAAAGCAGGATGAGAGCAGTCAGGGCACAACCCCACCACACAAATCTGAGCCCTCTCCTAGCAAATGACCCAAAGAGGAGGGTGGACAGGCCATGGCCTACGTCTTACCCTTTTTGCTAGTCCCATTGGCTCAATATTGGCAACCCGCTTCCAGCCATCGATTTACTGGACGAGAAAGATTCACTATAGTGAGATGAAATGGAGACCTTTATTCAGCAAGGCACCTTTGAAGTTAAGCACATGAGCAGCTCCCGTTCACACCAAAGGGGCTGTCTGCGTGCTTAACTTCCAACTGCATCCTTAAACACTTTGCCGACGTCCACCTGAACCCACTCTGATTGCACACACTCTAATTCCACTGGGAAGCAACACGACCAGTGCCCTGAACTAAGTTATTTTACTCTCCGGAGGCTGGCTGAGGTAAACATATTCAGTTGTATGGTGCTTTAAACTCCACTCCACATCATCATCTTTATTTTTACTACTGTATTCTAGGAAGTAAGAAAATCTCTAGAAGCAATCTGGAGCAGAAGCAGCCCTAACACAGCAGTTCTCCCGCTGAAACCTGTGACGGGCAGCTCACTGCACTGATCATTAACATTGCCTGCAGGGCTTTGCATGACCTCCACGGGAGGAAAGCTATCTATGCGGATGCCTTGTTTGCAGGTATCAGCGTTGGTACGTTTTCCACAGAAGAAAGCCCCCTGGGTTCCTCACGCGAGGCACCGGCCGCTCTGACCCGCAGTCATGCAAATGCAGACTTGGGGCAACGCAGCTGCAAGCCCGACCAACCAGTTCCACGTGCTCGCTTCAGGGTGGTTCTTGGTTGCACAAAAGCTTGGGCACTTCCAGGCAGCAGAGGGAACGTTTCTGAGCGGAGCTGTATTTCACTGCTGTTGGATTTGTTTTTTCAGGGAGAATCAGAAGCTGGTAGCACTTTTTGCTGTTTGTTTTCTCAAGTGCCTAGGCCGATCGTTCAATTGCCCGTCCTTCCAAACCACCACAACCTGGCCTCTGCTTTCTCCAAAGTCGGTCCTACTGGTTTGTTTTACCTTGTGAAAACTGCCTCTTTTATCATCTTGGCAGAAATCAGATTTGGGGATTGGACTGAATCGCTCGTGGTAACCCAGGGCTGATCCTGCCTTCAAAGGCAGGCTGAGGCATCATCAGGAGTGCCCAATGCACACACTGGCTACTTATACACTTCAAATACGTAGCGTTTTCCCCAGCGTAACAGAGGGCCCCTTCAACAGTCGCCAAAAAGTAAACAAAATCCAGTCTGAAGAAGATAAAAGATGAAATCAAACCCCCTCCAAATCCCTATGAGGATTCTCTGGGTAACACAGCTCCTCTGAGGCTCTGCAGGGACGCCGTGAATTGCCACGCGTCTTCTTAAGTGTATTTCCCTGCCCCAAACCATGCTGCAATGAAAGGTGTAACTCTATAGCTTGGTTCAGGTGTCCCTGGCTCTGCTCCCAAGGCTCCTGTCATCAAAATCCCCCCCGGGAACTAAGAGCACATCTCCAGCTCAGGGCGCGCTACTCCTCACCAGCTCTAAACTAACCAGCACCTGACACCATCAAAAAGAGCTGCTGCCTGCGTGAGCGGCAGGACAACGGCATCAGCTAACCGGTTCCCCCGAAGGGCAAAAAGATATTAACCATACCTTGAGAGAAGAATATTGCAATTCTGAGCTCTCCGGCCGTCTATTACCGAAAGCTCCTTGACTTTATGCCTGGAACTCAACGTGTCATCGATAGCATCTTCCTTCTACAAAAAAGGCATGGAGAAAAGCCATGAAGAAGCGAAGACATTTAGTACTCTCAGCACATACCAGCGCTGTACACAGCAGGCCCCCATTAATCAAGAGTGTCACCAAGGGTTACGAGCAAAACCCATAGGCTGTAACTGAAATATAGTAAGTCATTTCATAAACCAGAACTGGCTTTGAAGCCACTGGTTAGAAATGTAAATATTTTCTCAGACAGGGGAAGATTTAAGAATCTGCAAACACACAGGCGCTGCTGAATAAATAAAGCAGGGCTTTCTTAGCAAACATATTTGTGATACTTCATTAAATCCTCACTTGAAATATTTCATTATGGACTGCTGCACACACTCAGGATCACCCTTGTTCTTTACCACCACTCAGAACATCGGCAGTCACCCTTCACGCCTCAGTCCTCAGTAGGAAGTTAACCAATAACACCTACCACACTTGCAATTACAACCTGCAGCATTCGCCGTTCATTCAGGGAAATGCTTCCAAAAATATTAAGGGGTGTGAAAGCACAAATCACTGTGACATGAGCACCTAAGTCTCCTAAGTAGCTTAAATATGTTCTTTCCAAACGCACTAGGCAAAACTACAGTTGCAAACAAATGGGCAGATCTCCTTAACAGCAAATCTAATGTATGTTTGCAGAGTTTTGCCCAATGAGTTCATGTTGCCCTGGTTTTAATTTACCATATTGGTTGCTTTTAGTAAGGTAAATAAATTAACACCCAGCTATTCAATCCTTCTGTAAGGAATGTAACCTGGAGAAGCAAAGTCCCACATGCTACGGATATGCACTAAATGTTGCAGAGCCTAGAAAACCTGGCAGACCACCACTTTGTAAGTTTAGAGAGAACAAAGACAAGCTCCCATTCTTTTAATTCTTTCTCTCATATTAAAAAGAAAACTGCAGCAAGGTGGGAAATTGCAAGGACAGGCGGCATGCTGCAGCAGGGACAGTGGCACGTGGGCGAAGGTCCATGGTCGCCTTCGGCCAGCGGGTCTGCAATACCTCTCCCTGTGCCTCGCCTGTCCCGACTACGGCAAAACAGAGAGAGCTGAAGCCAAAATCCTGCCAAGTCCCTCTCTGCTGAGTCCCTCCCTAATTTATTTATTTCGATCCTTTGAAAAGCCCCATGTGCATGACGAGCTGGAAAGCACAGGGACGAGGAAAGCGGGCAGCTTCTTACTTACCAGGTCCCCTGACACTAACTCGCCGGTTGCTCCTCTTGGCGTGTGTCTTTGCACCCCCCTGATTTACACCCTATTTCACTGTGTTTAAACTCCCGCTGCAACACGCAGCAGCCCTGCACGTCTCCCGTGCCCACGCCTGTGCGCTCGCCCTGCCCTCGCAGCCCAAAGCCTTCCCGCTCGTTAAGACATGAGGCTTCTGCAGATGCGCACTTACCTGTCTGGAGTTATTGTTCACAAAGAAGTCCTACAGCCATAGCAGAGGCATGGAAAAAGGCAGTAAAAACACATGCAATTCAGTGATCACAGCAAAACCAAAAAGACTCAAAGCACAGTCAAGAAGAGTATAACACAGAGGTCTTGGCAGCAAGGGGAAGCACTCGGGGTCTACCAGCCCCGAAAAACGGAGGATGCAAATGAAAATGCAATGGAGATGAAGGGATGCAAATGAAGAGGCGCAGGGCGGGGAAGGCGGGCAGGCGAGGGAGAGGCAGGGAGGCTGCTGCTTGACGAAGGGATCGTGTCAAGGTGGCTCTGCGCTAGGACGCTAGGAGGGAAACGTGGAGGCGAGCTGGAAGGATGCACAGGGAATCTCTTGCCAAACTCTGCCATCGCTTTGCGCAAGAGAGTCAGTGAGCGCTGGCCCAAAGGAGCACCGCTCAGCCTGCAAATGCCGGGGAAGAAAATTGCTAGTTCTTGTGAATCTGAGAGAATGAAATGTCAACACGACTGCCAGGAAAAACAGGGCTTGCAAGTGGAAATAACGAGATTCTCATCCCAGAGCGAATTTTGCCGCAGCAAAACTTTACCATTTGCCATGGCAACACATTTCTCCTTGACTTCTCCTCCTACAGGGAAAATAACCCTTCTTCAGGGCTTGGCAGCCTGGAGAAATACTACCCTGACACCCAGCTTGCATTCAGTCCTTCTGACGATCTCGTTCATCTGCTGGGTTCCCAGACGCCCTACAGCATTAGTCGGCAGACTTCAAGCACGTGCAGCAAAGCCAATATCATGAAACCACGCACACACACACGCAAAAGAGTTTTCCCTCCTCATTTGCTGGGCTGCGTCTTTTTTTTTGCTCGGCTCAAGAGACCATCGAACAGATCTGTGATGGGGAGGGAGATCTGCGAGGTGCATAAATAGAGCTTTTTTTTAAAAAAAAAAGCAAAGGCACACAACGTCTTGAGACACTTCGGTGTTAGACAGACTCCAAATCCGGTTCCCGTACAGCCGCGTTGCCTCCCAGGCCCCTCCGTTAGGAGGTGACTGACAGCCCGCGTGCCTGGTTTGAGTTAGTCGTCTCTAAACACAGCTCCATCATTACAAGGGTTTTAAAGGAAACCTTGTTTACGCAGGTTTTCCCCTGACCGGCTGCCAACGCTTTATCAGCCCAGGAATGGTGTGCGGGTTCGGCAGGGAGGAGGGGAAGCGGCTTTGCTAAATGACACGAAACATCCGGGGCTCGGCCGCGGGCGCCTCGCGGCGGAGGCTGGACGCGGACTGCTCGCAAGCCCCGCAGCGGTCTCTCTCCCCATTGCGTTTGATGCAAATGGTTTCTCGTGTCAGCAAAGGTTAAAAACCAACGCAAAAAGCTTTCCTCGAGCTCAGAAAAATGCTGAAACCAAGCAGCAGAACAAAACGTGCCAAAAGACAAAGAAACAGCAGCCAAAAAAACAATTAACCAACCCTTTCCTGAGTGTCCCTGCACGCTCGGCTGATGTGCCAGGGCTTTCTTCTGCAGAGGAACACAACAAGGGTGCGTCCACGGGGTGCCGTGCGGACACCCGGACGCTACGCCACGCCACGCGGCGCAGCAGCATGTGTACGTGGCTACGAGCTGCCAAGACCCTCCCAAGCCTTAATCTCGCCAGCTCCGGAGCAGAGCTCCAACGCGCCGGCATCCTGCTGGCCTGCGTCTGCTGCCCGTGGGGACCAGACCTTTTATTTCCTGCCTCTCCCCAGTGCCTGGGTAGGGAGCCGATTTTTGCAGACTGCAAATTAGCCGCAGCAAAAGCAATGCCTTGAGTTCCCCTGGGAGGGGAAGGAGCTAGATTTTTCCTCCTAGATGTGGCTCGCGTTTCAGAGAAGGGGCTATGCTTGTACGAATAACTAGAGAGACCGGAGAGCTAAAGCTGCGAAGGTCTATCTTCATGTCTGGTGGCACTGTGAAATACCTGGCTGACAGGTGTGAACCTTGCCAAACTGGGGTCTTTGTAAGGAAAGGGGAAATTACAGACCCCAAATGAAGAGACACAAGCTGCTGTTGCTGCAGTTTGGAGAGATTAGTTGAAAAGTGCAACTGTACAATTTAGCTGGACAGGAGGCTGCTGCAAAGGCAGCGTTTAACTCCTTGGATCAGTCAAGGTTTTAAAGGACCAGCGTCTCACAAAGCAGCCTCTTCTGAGCAGCTTCCTTCCTGAGACAGGCACAAAGCAGATCCCCAAGCAGGAAGAGGTATACTGCCGTTCGTTTAACTAATCCTTAACTAGGAACCCCTTCTTTCATCCAGATGCTTAGATCTACCCCCCTGGAGCGGAGAAGGATGCTGTTGCCCTTCTGCAATCTGGCATCTTCAGGAAATGGAGAACTCACCATGCCCTGAAGGTGCAGAAAAGGCCCAACGAGAAAAAACTCACCCTCTGCCTCAAACAAGTCTCAGCTCTGCCCGTTTCTTGCATTAACTGTGATCCAACCTCTACTGAAGGGGAAGGATAGCAGTATTTTTTTAAAATCCACTATCGCTGTCCCCACGAACGTTACCAACCCTTATTACCCTCTGGCTTGTGTGCAGGTCACCCTGGCTTACAGAGAGGAGACGGAGGCTTTTCTTCTTGCATCCTTTTTTGGAAGATAAATTCTTTCCTAGCTCGCTGCTAAGCCCCTGATTCAACAACACACATATTTTTTCCACTTGGCCCCAGCTCTTTTACCACACTCACCACTGCTGGATCCGGGACCTCCCAGGACTGCACCCAGCCGCATCACTACCACTTATCAGCGTCGTTTCCAGTCTTTTCCAGTTTGCAGGCGCTCAAAACAGTTCCGACGGAGGCGCAGACCCCTGGGTAGCAGGTCTAAGCCCAGATGGCGCCAGACTTGCATTTCTCTGCCACCGCATGCGCGTCCAAGCCCTGAGCTGCCCCCAAGCCCTGCTGGGACCTCGCACCGCAGCCCAAATGACAGAGCTCCTGCGTGTTTCCCTGCTACGTCTAGCACGATTGCTAAGTGCTGATGTCCCAGAAAGGAAGGTCCTCTCGGCCACAGGGTGGAACGAGGTAAAGTCAATTCTTGGTTTCAATCCTCCATAGCCTTGGGCCAGCCCTTGAGACGGCTTCGCCCTATTAATTTCAGTGACTCAAGCCCAGTGATTAAAGTTAATTTCATTAACATCGCAGTGACTTCAGTGACAGAAGCCAAGCAGAGGCTGTGCAGGATCGGAGCCCAGGTGCGTGCAGTTCTGGTTCAGCTGGGCTGAACCATCCCCCCCGGTCGGGCGTGGGAACATCTGCAGAGCCCTGGCACAGAGGACGGGGACAAAATGAGTTGGTGGCCACCAAGAGCACCCAGACCTCTGAGGGTTCTGCTTTCCTGAAAGCTTAGACATTGCTGCCCTGGGTTACATGTCACAGGGGCGTCTTGTGTGCCCAGGCTCCCGACAGGGAAGCAGCAGCTCAGGGCAAGAGACCACGTCTTGCCCAGCACGGCATGGAGATGCTCCCAGACTGAGTCTCACAAATCCCTAGAGCGCTCCTGTCCTCCTGGCACAGAAAGGGCCTTTCCCTAGAGCTGCACAGTTCATTTTATAGCCTGCATTTACTACCTACCTTGTGACTTGGGAAAAGCACTTAAAGAGATGCTTAAAACTAAGTACATAATTAATCTCAGGTCTGTGCACTACCTAGGCAGAGGTTTGCAGGCACTATCACAACGCAAATAGCCAAGTACCATGAATAACAGACCCACAACAGCCCTTCTAGAGGGGTTCGGAGATCTCTCTGCAGCACACGCCCTTTTGCAAGCTGCAGCCTAACGCTGAGCAGGTGCTGAGCACTGCGGTGCATTCACACGGCTGCGTGATTTCTGAGCACCCATTTGCTCAGAGCACGGGCAGAACGGCAGCCACTGATGCCCAGGCCCTAGGGACATCGTGTCTCAGGATAACTCCAAGTCGTTTTCTGAAAAGGGCTCAGGACGGAGACCAAGGAGGAGAAGTCCCTGCTCCTTCCCTATTTGCTCAGGACAGAAACCCATTTTCAAACGCCACCGCTAGGGAAATGCCACCGAGTCGCTAGTGCTTGGCTGGTTTGCAATTTTGGGTGGGCTGGAGGCAGAACGTTGCACATCCACCTGGCCGAGCAGGACTCGGGGGAAGGCGACCACGGAGCAGGTTCAGAGAAAAGGAAGAGCTAGGAAACGGTGCGAGTTAACAAGCCATTTGCTTATCGCCCTTCTCCGCAGAGACGGGCCATTCACATGGAGCTCCCCCAGCCCTCTGCCCTTTCCCAGTCCTGTGCGAGGCGTCCTGCCGCGTGTGTATATTATTTCAAGGAGCACAGTCTAAATCCGTGTGGTGTTGTGTGCACGGCAGTTATTTAAAGAGCTGCATTGCAGGCAGCACCGAGGCACGCCGCCAAGCACCTCCCTCCCCACGCAGGGACCGCAGACAGGGGAGACAGCCATGAGAGGGGTGCTTTTAGCTCCCTGTCACTTGGTTTGCTGGCAGGCATCTGCTGAACTTGATCGCCCAAGCCGAGAAACAGGTCCGACGCTTCCCTGCCCTCGGGCCAGGCTTGCCCTCCAAGTATCGGAGCGCAGCAGTACTCAAGCGTGCTGGGGAAGGCTGGAAAAGACACCTCAGGTGTGGTCACGCGCCCTGGGGACCCGAGGGAGGTCTCGCACTGTTTGGCTCGCACCCAACGGTGGTACCACGAAGGGTCAGTGAGCCGCAATGGATGCACGTGCCGTGCTCAGGAGGAAGGTGGCTGCAGTGGCAGCGGTAACGGCAGCAAGGTTCCCAGGCCCAGGTGAGATTTCAGCTCTTCTTTCCAAATCTCCCTTCTACATGCTATTGCAGCATCTTCCGCCAGTCCCCTCCCAGTCTCTGGCTCCACAGAAACAAATCCCAGCTTCATCCCAAGTTTTGCTGTCACCAGGCCCTACCTGCTCTCTTAAGACCCCTTCCACATTTCACCCACTGTCTCCGTTAAGCTGAGCTACGACTCCACAAGGCACGTTTCAGTGCCAGGGACTTGGCAGCAACTGCCCTCCTGAAGGTCTACAGGATGTGGTTTGCTGCACCTGGGCCTCCTGCCATGCCTGAGGCAGGTTTCTGCTCTTCAAAGCGTCTTTGCTCCATTGAGCGGCTCCGTCTCTCGTCTCCCCGCCACAACCCCCTTTGGGTGCTCTCCCCAGCTGAGGCGCAGGCGGGTGCCACAGCTCTTCTTGCAGCGCGCAGGACCTGCCCCTTCTTGCTGGCCATGAACCCAACCAGATGCTTCACCCAGCAGGACCGAGGCCAAGCCGAATTATTTTTAAATTTAAATTTCTGCCTCGCAATAATCTAGTATACCAGGCGATTAACTGACTCACGTTGACCAGCCAGAGGGCAAAACATCCAGCCAGCACACCAGCTTTCTATTTTTGCTTCCTTTCCATTTCCATCTCCTGTGCCCGCTAATCTATTCAGTAAGCATTAGTCAAGATCCAAAAATGCTGAGGGAGAGAGTCAGCACCTTAGTGACCTATTCCCAAAATACGCAGAGGCAGCACATGCTTCAGGTTAGTTTTGATATTTGCCCTGTTCTAATCCACCTTGATCTTTCCCTAGATTAGTCTCCGGAAGAGATTAAATTCTCAGGTTCTCTAAGAAGCTTATGTGTTGGGTCCCTTCCTTCCCTGTAGCACCGTCCGAGCCTGTGAGGAGCAGGACAACCTGCTCTCCTCTCCTCCCAGCAGCGAGGCCGAGATGCAGCAGGTGAACACAACTTTTACAGCACCTCTCCTTGCTTTTTCTCTTACGTTCCTGAAAACCTCATGGCTTTTGCCCACTAATGATCCTGCCTAGGGTAAAACAAGTGTCTAATTTTCTTCATGTGCTTTGATGCCTTCCAAACTGGGGCCATATTGCTCGAAAATGAGATTAAAAAGCAGAGACTTTTGTCTGTTGTGTCATTATTTTGGTTTGGGATTTGTTTTGTGTTCAAAGCTCACATTTTGCTCTGGGCTCTCTACAAAAATAAAAGAAGAGATCCACCCATGGTAGATGTGGGTAAAAGTTAGTCCTTTTTGGCCAGAGAGGGATATAAATTTTCCACCCAATACAGAGACACCAAGCAGTTGCTGCTAAGAGCAATCCAAAAATATTACCCAACTGTGGCCACATCTGGGGGCTATTTTCATACATTCCCTGTCATTTCTTTAGAGATTCATCTTCAAGATACGGGTGTGTTCACACTGCAACACATGCGGTCAGGTGCGTGAGGGGAGAAACCTAGCTGTTAACTATCATTTCAATGCAAAGGCACAGGCATGCAAATGAGAGTATAAACCAGATCGAGTCCATCTGGCAAATACAGCATCAGAGTGAGGTGATGGCAGGAGATGTGCTTTGAGACCACACGTGGAAACCGAGCGCGTTCAGAACGGCTACGCGTTGCCCCAGTCGCCCCGCGCGCCCCGGGCCGACCGTTACCTGCTGTCTTTGGTAGGCGGAGAAGGTTCTTTCAAGGTCTTCCAGGTCTAGGATTTTAAATACTTTCGCGTCATCGATCTCGGTCCACACGGTGCCCACCAGCTTGTTCTGAAACACACCGAGAGCATGGCAGGGCGTACGTCCCGGCACCACGCCGGCGCAGCCGTCCCGGCGCCCACCTGCCCCCCACGCCGCCCCGCTCCGCCGACGGGCACGAGGTGCGACAACCTCTGCGAGCGCGAAGGAGGGGCGCCCGCGGCTCGGCTTACCTCCGGCAGCTTGGACCAGTTGAAGGACTTGAGGGCGTTCGCCGGCTGCGGGATGCTCTTCTTCTTGAGGGCCAAGCCCAGCGGTGCCCCGGGGGGAGGCAGCACCCCGTC
>NW_020450995.1:35453-129022 GCF_003343035.1 Apteryx rowi | reverse complement strand
GGTGGTGGCGGCGGGGGACATCCCACCAGTGGCAGCGGCGGTGGCGGCGGTGGCGGCAGCAGGAGGGATCCTGGAGCTGGGGAAGGCAGGGGCCCGCCAGGAGCTCCTGGGGGCAAGGGAGGTCCTCCGGGGACGGCGGCACAGGTGGCCCTCTGGGAGAGAAGGAGGGGAGGGACTGGTCACACGGCGGGGGGACACCACCATCTGAACCCCAAGGCTGCCCCCAGGCAGCACGCTCATCTGGTGACCACCGTCCTGACCCACAGCAGAGCCTGAAGCGGCCGCTTCCTCAAGACTGGGCTGCTGGATGGCTCCAAGAGTCAGGCTGGGACACACCTCAAGGATGGCAGGCTCTTATGGGGAAAAAAAACGAATTTAACTGCACGGGGGGCACTCAAAAGCTGGGCACTCTCGACAGAGGCACGATGCAGCTGGAGAGGCGAAATCATCCCGTCCCCAGAGGCTTGGATGCTCTCCCAGCCGGAGGCTTTCTCAGCCCCCCAACAGCTCGGCCTCCAGAATTTGCCCCGGGTGTTTGCAGTTTGCTGCAACGAGAGGGGATTCGGGATTTGACCATAAATGGGAAGGAGGCTTGGGCTCTCACCCGGCTCATCTCGTGGAGCTGTGCCGTGAGATCGGCCACCTGCTGCTTGACCTGCTTGTGCTCAGTGGATTCCTTCTCCAGCTTCTCTTTCATCTTGTTCAACGTCTGCATCATTTCTTCCTTCTCCTGGGCCTTGGCATCGCACTCCCGTTCCTTCTTTTCCAGCTTCTGCTGGAGCTCGCTGTGCTCTGAAACAGCCCAGCAAAACAGCCCCATGAAATCACTTCTGGATTGCAAATACTCCCTTACCGCAAATAGCAGTGTGCAGGGGAATAAACCCTATGCTGCCCTGGAGAGAAGGAGCACGGTTAAGAAAAGGGAGTCTGCACCGTGTACTTAACACCCTGGCCAGGGTTTTCCACTGCACCGCGGACTTTGAGACGTGATGCCCAAGAAGGGATCCAGCAAAGGTGTCTCCAAGTCACAGATGGAGAAGTCCTGACCCTACTGGCAGCGCTGCTGAAACGTCCTGGGACGTCCAGGGTCATTATTTCACACACTGCACCTTTGAGAGCTGCAGCGTTTCGAGAGGCAAGAAGTCAGGTGTCTTGACCCAGTGGTGTATGCCCAACCCTGGGTATTTTGGGGCTACACACTGATCCTGGCTCTCTTACCCGACTTTAGTGCTTCACTGAACCAAAACCTGAGTGATTAAGGTCAAACACGTTGTATGAAAAAGGAGGGACATCAGGACTTAAATCCGTGCTCAGAGGCTTTGTTAGATGAAGACAATTTCCCTGCCAAGCCCAGATACGTCATTCCTGACCTCCTCATTTATTCCGATATATACAAATTAACCTACAAAACAGCAGCATTTGTCTTCTGATCAAGAAAAAGGAGGATGAATGTAATTGTAAAAACCAAACCCTTGTTTTTTCATAGTTTCTATTTTTTTTAAATCTAACAACAGCACATTTTTGTGGAAAATCAGATCTCCTTCTCCCCTAAAGACCCCAAGAAAAAATTAATCTCTGCTTCAGCCATTTCCATTGTAAGCCCTATGGCAAGGTATAATCTCAGCCAGTGAACAAAGTCCACGGAGAGTCCATCCAGTTAAAGTGTATATATACATTATCAGTTTAGCTTATTGTACATGCTAAGTTTAAAACTAATGTCTTGTATCTTTTTTATCATTCACCTTTTCGCATTTTTTCCGCTTGCTCTTTCCACTGCTTAACTTCATTTTCATTGACTAACCTAAAAGAAAAAAAAACAAGCAGTGTTACGAAACTATCTCAATACTGTGAGCAAGCAAACATCATCAGCAACAAGCAGGACTGAGCGAGACTGTAAAGTGAGATCCGTGGCTGTTTGTCCAGGTGCAGTTCCCAAACTGGTATTTCTAACACCTCCCCTCTGCCTCCCCACAACTCCCACCAGCCAGCTTTTGCACGCTAAGATGCACTGCCGTCTCAACAGCTCTGGGGTCCTGGCCAACCGAGGAGCAGAAACTTCACTGTGCAAGCAGTAAGTGATGAATAAGTTACAGTCAAGGGAAACGGTTCACCGACAGTGCGGAGGTTGAGTTTAATTCACTTGCACAACTCATCGAATGGGTCCAAACAATCCAAATCTGCCAGCGATAACCCCCAAACCTCCTCGCCTACCCCCTGTCGCAAGCAGCCCTGAGCAGGAGGCGGCGAAGCCACGTCAGCCCATTTTGGCACCGCTCAGCAGCGGGCGACAGGGAGGGAGGACGAGCACTTACATTCGGACGACGTTTTTAATGTTGAAGTTTTCCAGGGGGGTGGCGTCGGGGTCCTGCCCCTTGTCACTCTGTATGACGATCTGCTGTACAATCCTGTCGAGCAATAGCCAGTACTGGACAGTGTTGCCGCTTCTTTTATCTGAACGGGAAGAGGGAGAGAGACTGAGAGACTGAATAGTCCCCCGGCATGTGCCACCCCGCAGTAGGTGCAGAGAGGAAAAATCTACATAGGAACGGGGAAGAAGGACAGAGAGGCCACAGCCTGCTCAGGTGCCCTTTGAGAAGCCCACGGGAGGTTTGGGCTGCCCGTTATCCGGACGCGCCGTGCGAGCCCTGGGGAGGGACAGGCAGGGCCATGCAGACCCCGCTGCATGGAGTCTGCAGAGAGCCCGTCCAGTTGGAGCGCAGCCTCCCTCCAGCTCCCGGCGCAGAGGGGAGAGGACCTCCCTGTTGCCCTCAGGGAACGGATCTGGGCTACAAAGCCCCAGGTGGCTGCTGGTTTCTTCTGCCCACCCCGGCAGAGTGATGCGCCTCTACTCACAAGGCATTTGGAGGCAGTGGTGGAGGATAGACATAAAGTGCGGGTACGCTTCCGTGTGAGTCAGCCTCTTCCTCGTCAGCTCAAACATCTGAGTTGCACTTTTGGTGTCTATGTGAACCTGTGGAAAAGAGCGCAGCGAGGTCAAGCCACCAAAGCGATGGCTTCTGGGGGTTTTCAGCAGCTTCCCCAAACCAGGGCCATAAGCCCAAGGAAATGAGTTGAGCCCAGTCCAGCTCAGAGCCAGAGCGAAACAGGGGACGTGAGACATCAGCAGTAAGAGGACCCTTTAGAGAAGGACCTGCCCCAGGGTCTCCCTCTCTGGGCACTTTCTGCACTGATGAGGAATCTCCTCTAGTGAAGCACCTCTGCGCAGCAAAGCGGTGTCGTTACAGCCTGCCCCCAGGACGAGCCAGGGCACAGGGAGGACAGACACCCTGAGTGCCTGCTCTAGCGTCCAAAGCGACGCAGACCCTGACTAGATCAGCCATGGAGCGAGGAAGAAACACCAGGTTAGGCAGCCGTTACAGGCACCAAAACCAGCTCTAGCTCCTTTCCTCTGCCACCTGAACGCGGCCAGGTCAGGCAGCCCTGTAGAGACAACCTGACGGCTCATAGCCCTTCTACGGAGATGCCACAGTAGATGATCTGAATATGGTCCCTGACTTTCTCAGGGCTGAACTCCAAACCCTGCGAGCCATCCCCTCTGCCTGAGAGCATGTGCTGACAGGCAAACAACCCCAAACGCAATCAGGTGAGCAATATAGCCCAGAGAATAGCAAATAGCACTGATGCAGTCAGGGGAGAAGAGGGATGAAATGGCTGGAGTGCTGCTGGATGGTGCTGGGACAGAGCAGGTGAACAGGAGACAGATCTCCAACCACCAAATTTTATCCAAACGACCATACTTTGTCCCTGTCCACACGGGTGCTTTTAAAAGGAAACCTGACATCACGTACCAGTATCTACATCAATAATGTTCATACTCACCAGTTCAAATCTTTTGGCAAATTCCAGTTCATCTTCATTTCTAAGCATTTCAAAAAAATCTAAATGCCTGAGGAAAAAGAAAAAAGACTGTTTAAACAGATATGAATACTACAATGAATAAACTGCAGGCAGCCAATCTGGAGCAACTTCCAAAGCAGTCAGCTAGCAGACAACAGTCTAGAGAAAAACAGGACTTGAAACACCAGCAGCATCTACGGTCTAGAGCTCCAAGAGCTCCACATGTTCAACTTCATCCTAGCGGGCTTGAGAAACCAGCTCAGAAACACAGAGGGCAAAGTAATTACAGCCTCTCCAAGGAGTCTTTTGGGAAAAGGATAGCACTAGGAGGAGGAGCACTGACAGAAGTCTTCCAGGCCTGTGATAGACACCCTTCCTGGTTCAGCCACGCGTTAGAGTGCAGTGAATAGAGCTGATGGGTCAATGTGCACACTGGCCCTTGGCAATGAGCAAGGTGCCCCCAGGATATCTAATCAGGGCAGGTGTCAAAGCAAGTCGATTGCTCCTGTTCCCACTGCAGTAGGTGGGGATTTGGCAGGCTTCTTCCCCCCCTCTTTGGCTACAAAAAGGAATTTCCTCAAGAGGAGCCAGATCTTCAGTCTAGACCCACCAAGTCCAAAACCCAGAAAGCAAGGACGTAAGGAAAGGGCAAGTAACCAGGGGACTGTTGGTTACTACTCACCGGTCTAGGGTTGAATTTTCATGCTCTCTTAGTTTATCAATGACGGGCTGGATTCCCAGCATGAGAAATTCATATCTCAGATGGAGTCTGAAGTCCAGGCTTTCCTGGAAAGGACAGTTGTGGAGTCAACATAGCAAGATGCTTTTCCTCTAAAACCGTATTAAAAAAAAAAAACAACAACAAGCAAAACAGCACCCTCTCCAAAGAGCCCCGCAGCTCACCACGCCTGCCCCCTGGCTCAGCACGGCGTTAATGAAGGACATGATTGCTGTCTTGAGGTTCACCTCGTCCCGATACCGCCCCGTGCTCTTGTCCAAGTCATTGATCAGCGTCTGCCAAATACACGACATAAGTTAATAGGCTGAAACTCCCAACGCACGCTCCCCAAAACAGCCCCTCTACGCTGCACAAAACACCAGCTTCCACGTACATTAACAGCTCCTCGTAGTGCCCCTACAGCCCCCATAGCGACCCACTTGTGAGGTTTTGCGGCTGGACAAACTGCGGCAAGCTGTAACACTGCCCATGTCAACACCTCCATCTGCTAACACCGAGCTGCTACATCAGCCCATCCGGATGTACTGCAGCCTTGCAGACCTGCAATCCTAGGGATCCTGCAAAACCGAGCCTTGCTCTGGGGATGGGGGGTCTTACAGAACTGTTTCCTCATTTTTTTCTCAGCCATGGCTCACATCAGATACGGTATCAGAGTATCACAACTGCAAATGGCCGAAACAAATCATTCATAAGCTGCATTTAAATATCCAGGAAGAGGAAGGCATAAAAATGGCAATTTGAGCTTTCCAGGGAGGCCCCAAGTAGAGGATCACCCAGCGCCGGGGGAGGATTCACCCAGAAACAGAGCGAGGGGTGAGCTGAGACCCACCTACCTGAAACCGAGTCCGCTCGCTGGCGTATTTCTGGTAGTGCAGCATAGCCTCCAGTACCTTTTTGTGACCCCCGGGAACCAGGCACACAGCGCCCATGATTTCCAGCACTGCCACCTTTGTCTTAATATTCTCCGTGCTCAGACTCTGAGCAATTACATTAATACTCTCCGAGTGGGCCAGGACATGAGCCCGGCCCAGGGAGTTGTTCATTAGTGCTTTTATACATCCAATGAGCGAGGTATGTATTCGAGACTCTGCTGTCTCATAGTCCATGCTTTTGAGGAAGTTCAGAATACACGATAAGCCATCCAGGTCGATGAATCGGGTTACAAACCTGTCAGAAAGAGGAGAAATTTGCTTTAAAACCAAATGCTAAGGCCCCCTCTATCCACAAACAGGGCTGACCTGATTATTCTGGTAGAGCTAGAACTGTCTTATGTACTTTTTCCTGCCGTGGACTTTGGATAGCAAAAGACCTTCACGGCTCCTAGGGCTCAGAGCACAGGGACGGGAGAGTGGAAATATCTATCCATTTATTCGGTGCCCATTTCTGCAGCATAGGCATCCACACACCATCTGCACACAGGCTGTCTAGAGATAGGACACTTGGAAAAGGAGCAGCTAACTCGGCTAACTCATCCCATCAGCAAAGCCCCGGGGCAGAGGATGGAGTCTGCCACGATGCAGCAATGCTACTGCAAAACCTTCCCAGTCCCCAACTTGAGTCTTAAATCACACTCATTTGGGATCAGTTCTGCATCAGACCGCCTGCTAGCCTTTCTGCCTCCCGTTACCTTTCCCTGCCTCACCACCCACATCTTTCTTCTCTTCTGTTATGCACATCTTGCAATTTTTTAAGTAGGGTTTTCAGATTTTTATGATGACTTATAATGCTGCTTAATGGAAAGCAGACAGCCAAAGCATGACAGTGCCCATTGCAGATTCAACAGACCGTGCAGATGTAACACACTCTCCTTCACTGCATGCTGTTCACGCATTTTAGGATCTCCCTGCCTGATACCACTCAAGCTGGGTGTACTCTCTTTTAGCAAAAGGCACTGGCTCAGGAAGCCAAGGAGCCAAGAATATCCCAGCACTGGGATGATTTTAATTTACAACAACGAAGGCTGATGCATAGCAACAGAGGGGGTAACTGCAGTCTCAGTAAAAACTGGTTTATGTAATTTCTAAGTGTGCTCTTATTCCAGCCGAATTGAATAGTAAATTTGATGTTTATTTCCTCGGGAGCAAAAGCAGGTCCAACAGGTAACATTTTCTATAGAGCCTGCATCCCACTGACTTCCAGGGAGACAGAGACTCCCAAACCACATCAGGATTTTGGAAAGTTTTACTGCAAACTACTGCCGCGGCTGGGTACTACCGCTGCTCCGAAGGTACGGCTGGGAGCGGCGTGCCCAAGGCGCTGGGTTTCGTGGGAACTGGGTGCTCACCCTTGACCTTGGGAATTTCTTACAAAGTGCCACCGCCAAAACCATCACAAAAGGGAAACGTTTTCATCTGCAAACACTAGCTGTTTCTTCCATAACCAGAACAGGTCATGCATTTTTAATGGAACATTTTCCCATCAGAAAATGTCAACTTGAAACATCTTAAAGATTTTGCAGACACACACATGCAGACTCCAAAGAAACGCTAGGAAAAAATAAAGGCATTTAGAAAGAGTCCCACCCTTTCTTTGTCCTCCCCATCAAAACCTCCTAGCAGCACTTTGTGCATTTCACAAAAGCCTGAAGATTTATATGATTTTATTCCATTAAAAATGCAAAAGAAGTTGAAGTCAAAACAAAGGGTTTGGTTGACCAACAAAGATTGAATTTTGGGGAAAAATTCAATGTGGAAGGAATTTTTACATTTTGTTCCAATTAGAATAAAAGCAAATTTGAAAAAAATAAAAAAAAAGTTGCCTGATTTCCCTGAACAGATGTGAAGCTCCTGATGGTTCTCATCTATTAAAAAGACAGAGGAAAAGGAAAAAAAACAAGAAGAGACAAAAGCTGAATCAAAGCTGCGAGTGCCATTCCAGGGTCCTCGCCTCCTAACTTCCCTCCTCATCCTCAGCAGGCCTCATCCTCCTCATTTATGTTTCTATTTTAAAAACCCCTTTGTCAGAGAGCACAAATCGAAAGCCACGACAACAGCAATAAAGCAAGGAAACGGAAGAGATTTGCCTCATTGGTTTCGTCCTCAGTGCAGTCTTCAAACTTTCTATTGTTTTATTTCTCTCCTCCTCGTCTTCTTTTTCCAAAGCAATCAGCGATTTCCTCTGCAAATGGAGAAAGGCAAATTAGAGAGACAAGGCTTCCCTGCAAAGCAAATGCACAGGCAGGAGAGGAAAGGCAATGCTGGGTTTGCTACTGGGAACCAAAGAGTACATTCAGCAGGTACCACCACAGTCAGGATGGGGGTGAGGCAAAAAAACACAGGAGGTTAGGGGAAACTGAAAGAAAAATGCTGTTTTATTTGCTGCGTGATGCATGAATGGGGATTTTGAGCTTCCCTCGGCAACTGGGACCTTAAGCCAACTCTTAAAAATTGAAAGCTGAGATCTTTGTTCAAATCGCAGGGCGCCAGGAAATGGGGCACTAAGGAAAAACACCCAATATCCTGCAGTCTGCACGGAGACCACCTGAACTGGTGACAGCAGGGATGAATGCACCGGTGTAACCAGGCACAAGGAGAACTCACCAGCACACGTGAAATTAAGCCTCTCCCTCTCTTTCACACATTACCGTCAGCCGCAAGCTAATATACATTAATGCATTATACAGCAGCGATAGCCTGAACCACATCAGCTCCGTGCTGCTAAAACAGCGTTGCTTATCAGCTTGTTCCTTCCCCGGACACCTAGATTTTGTTCCAAAACAGCAGGAAACGCGCATCGGCGAGATCCCGAGCAGCGGCAAACAATAAAACCAGGTGGCGTTTCTTTTGCGCGGGTCCTTTCTCTGATTATTGTTGCTTCTGCCTAAGCGACGTGCCGGTCGGCGATGCAAACCGACAGCTGTCACTGTAGCGGCACCGGGGAGGATGCTGCCCTGCAGACACGTTTCACAAATGACATCCCCCCCTGCATGCAAGCCACGCGCTCTAAAAATCACCCCGAATTTAGGAGCGGAGCGGGAAGCGCACAGCTGGGGCGCTGGGCACACACACTTGGAAGACTTAATGCAGGATTTCCTACTGCGGTTACAGCGGCCCGAATAGCTGGTGGTGCTGGGGACAGATTCCCCTCAATTTCACCCGCAAAATGATGAACACGCTAAATAGCCATGCAATACCAGCACAGCAGGGAATGCTTGTATTGCACACCGGGAGACAGGGCTCAAATCACTGGATGGAAATGTGAGCCAGAACAGCCTGTGCCGTGACCCTGCGATGCAGAGCTTGCGCTGGTGGACTAGCGGACGCGCTCCGAGGGCAAACCTGCCCATGCCACGTCCCTGCGGCACAACGGAAACGCCGGGTGCTTGAATGATAAAACGGGATGGACGGGGCAGTGGATGCTGCCAGTGTTACCAGTGGAGAAGGGATATGGCTTGCTCTCTTCTCCCCAGGATTGGGTGAGGCCAACTCATCACTTCAGCAAGCCCTGACAACCAGCTCCACTGCACCGGGACAAACGTGAGAGCTGGATCACCACCTCGAGAGGACAGATTTAGCATTGTCCTGGAAGTGATTAGTAGGTTCCAGAGTTAACGCCCCACAGGCAGGAATGGAGTCATCCCAGACTGCCGATCTGCAGCTCATCCAGAGGAGCCTGGGATGGAGGATGCTCACGACTATCCTCCCCCAACCACGGGGCTCAGAGAAACGAAAGGGAAAGCCTGCAACGCAGGAGAGGAACAGCAGAGCTCGTGGGGGCCAGGATGTAAATCCTGGCATATCCCCTATAACCCACAATGCTCCAGGAAACAAACTACATAAAAAGAAGAGGTAAATAAACACATCACGGTATCCCACAATAAACTGCCTGGCTGAAGCCTGCTTCCCTGCGCAGGTTCCTCGGATACCGGGGAGCTCTTACGAGCACCAAAAACCTCCGTGCGTTTTCAGAGGACGTTCCCAGGGCTGGAGCAGCTGCAAAGCTGCACCAGGTGGCTGCAGCAACGCCCCGGCTGCTTTTTGCAGCATCCGACGGCGGCGATGCCATCGGCAGCGCCCGGAGGCGGCCGGAGGAAGCCCCGCTGACACCAGCAGCCCCAAGGGCAGCTAGCCAAGGGCAGAGGTGAAGCCAAAAAAGGGGGAAAAGGCCAGGTCCAGCGCTTCAGGGTCCCAGCGCATGCGAAGAGCTGCGCTGACCCCTGCATTTAACTGCGCTGCTCTTTGGCAGCATGTCAGGGCGGCCAGGAGATCAAAGCCAACCTCCAGGCGCTCGACGAGCTTTGATCACAGGCTCTGCTCCAGCTCTCGGCTTCCTCCGTTCCGGCCTTCCAGGACAGGAACGGCACGCTCCCTCCTCACTCACAGCCCCCATCTCCTCCTCCTCGCCTCGATCCCAGGCTCTCACCCATGTCCCACCTTCCCGTCCCCTGCCTACGGCTGTCCCAGGCTCCGTGACAGCTCCTGTTGACCTCAGGGCCAAAACACTGCTCCAGGCCAAATGCCGAGCGCGAAGATTCCTGTCCTTCTCCGAAGGCAAATGGAGGAGGGGACCACGTGATTAGCTGTGTCCTTCTGGATAGTCCAGGCACTTTTCTAATGTACGACAGCATTTAGGGTTGGGGACATGCAGGTGCTCCAAAAAAACCTCTGATATTGGAAAAGAGAGAGAAAGGGGGAAAAAATGTATGACTTCAACAAAGCCAAGCAGCCCATAGCTTGAAAAGCACCTATTAAACCAAAGCAGCAGGGTCTCCACGTAGTCTTGTTTGAGCCGCGTTCACTTCTGCAGCGTGCCACTTCTTGGGCTACGGATCACAGCACTATATTCGTCTTGCCCAGCACAACGACAACAAGAAAGCGTTTCATAAAAATACACCTAAACACGCATGCAGGTCAGCGGGGTGCGCTGGAGCCACGGCAGACTGCAAGGTCTGCGGTCCTTGAAGAGCGGACAACGCACAGAGTCGTTTATTTGCCACGGCCGCACGACGCAGAAGGGTATCGCGGTAACAAGGCGTTAGCAGGGATCCAACTTCCGTTGCGGCAATAGCTATTGAAAAAGCACGCGGGCTATCGGCTTCAAAGCAATCGCAGGCGCTTGGTATCTAACTGTCATTTAGCCATCTAACAGGTTCCCTAAAAACCAGCCTGATGGCTTTACACTGAAAATCACTGTTTGCCATTAGTCTAGCAGGCTCGCAGCTTGGGGTGAGAAGAAAGGCCCACGTGCCTTCAAGCATTTTTTCCTTTTCCCAGCTGCATCTGTTGGCCTAATGAAAGATATTACCTCTCCCGACATTTCTGCTCGCTTAAGTCAGTGGTGGCTGAATTGCTGGGACAAACTGCGAAGTATTGCAGGCACCTTCAGCGCGCAGTAAGTGTTTAGAGGTCTGCAAATTGGAAAGACTGAAAACTACTGAGTGACACTATTGTGGCTACAGCATGACGGTTTTCACAAGCATCAAGCCATGCTAGAAATACTTACAGCAGCCATTGAATTCAGCTGATCAATATAAAACTCCGGCCAGCTGGTGGCTCCTTTATTTTCTTCCTGGTCCTGGAGGGGGGGGGAAAAAGCAAAACAAAGAAAGCAGATTAGAAGAAATAGCATTAACGTCCCCTGCCGTTCACAAACCACCACCTAGGAAGACCCCACTTGCTGTTGCATTTATGTCAACATAAGCTCGATTTTCTGCATTCTGAACTCACCACCGGCTGCTCCAGATATGGGAACACTGTCTGATTTATTGAACTAATATATTTTATATACCATATACGTTCTACCATCTGCTTGCAGCTAAACTCTGTCTCAATTATGCTGCACCAGGTCTTGTAGCTATCGGTTTTGGAGAAACAACACTGATATTTTACATACAGATTCTTCTTGCACTGACTTTGCAGTGCCCTTACGTGTTTGGCTGCATAGCCTCGAAGAATGTGCTTTGGGAGAAAAAAATGTCTGTTACAAGCAATGAAGACTGAATAAATGTGACATGAACTAGGCCCTACTCTTGGAGCAGGCCCATGACTTAACAACATCCTAAGAAAGTCCCTAGACATAACAGACAAATCCTCTGGGGTTTTCATTAATATTATATTTAGTAGGAAGGAATATGCACATGGTAATATCCTGCGTTAAAGGAGGTCTCCCTTTGGGTTCATTATCTATGGGACCAAAGGATGCAGAGCCTCATTTGGTCATCCTGGGTCTGCAATACTCTGCTGCTGGTGGGACTCACGAGGGGTTCCAGGTTCTACCACGTTCTTGCAGGACATGACCAAAAGACCTTTGAGGACCTTGAAAAAAGAGTAAGCTCCTGTCAGTGCCTTGCACTGGAAATGCATGAGGAAGGATGCAAGAGCTGCACACACATTTGGAAACACCGTCCTTGTACAACCTCCCTGTTACCGCTATTAGAGAAGATCTCAACCCATGGCTGAAAGCTCACTGAGCCTTTCCTCTACGGACACGAACAAGGATATTCCTCAAAGGAAGAAAGGTCTCTCTGTCCTGGAAACGGAGAGGGTGCAGCTATTCCCTCCAGGCCCTGGCTGCGGTTTCAGCGGATGAGGTGCTGCCCCTGGGGCACCCTCCCCTCCTTGCTCGGCGCTGGGCTGCCAGACCGAGCCCCGCTCGGATAAATAATGCTGCATGTCCCCAGGGACTGCGTAGAGCAAGTGGGCAGATCTTAGGGGAATATAACTAACTTATTCACTCTCAAGCTCAAACCTATTTCTGTGCTTCAAGACCGACCCTTCTCCCCCACTGTATTTTCCCTCTCTGGCTGAGCTATTTATACCCAAGTGAGAAAATGCATTCACACTGGAAATGTCAACCCAAAGGTCTAGGCTGGAGAATCAACTGATTTTACACAAAATACAGGCACTGAACAGCAACGTTCATTTGGAGAGAGGCTTTTCAGAGGATCCAGGCTGCACCACGATTTTCCGGAGCAGGCATCTAGGCCCACAACGTGACAGTATAGATGGATTTGACCCTGCTGTCCAGAAGCTTGTGGCCTGGGGGCAGCTGAAGTGGCAACAAGCTTTCTGTAGGAATAACTCATCTTCTCTCATTAACCATCTTCAAAATTCACAGCACAATTTGCTGCGCAGCATTGCCCTGATTCCCCAAAACCTCGGGAAAGGAGGATGCTTAGCACTTCCCAGACACTTACCTTGCCAGACATAGATCTTATGAGACTAGGAAAATCAGCAGCACGAGGGCAGCCTGGACTGCAGACTTTACTTAGATCTGGATGGAAGATCATCACCACCCCCACCCAAAAAAGGCTGAGCTTGTTAGATACAGAGGGATGTCAGGGTTTAGAGCAGAGATGCCAACCTCCCCCAGCCCTCTTAACCAGCACTGGGGCTGTCAGATAGAAAACAAATCTGGTTCAACTTGAACCACTAGAAGCAACACCTCCCTAACTTTAAGGCAGAGCTTGAGATATTTGAAAATGTTATTCTACTTTGCAATTGCCTGCAAAGGCAGGAGACGGACAGCCTACTCTTCTGCTCCCACATCCATGTGTATGGATGACTACCAACAGTCCAGCTGACTTCAGCAATTCAAGGGACTAGAGTCCAAAACACGTGTTGTGGTTCAAGAGGTGTAAATGGGAAGTGTTCGTGCATCCAAACTCCGTAGTCTACAGCTTGCAGAGAAGAGAAAATGGAGCCAGTGATAACAGTAAATGCATTTTCCTCCCATCGATGTGCACAAACCTTTCAAAAGCAGCTAATCATACACAACCAAACACCACTCTCCCTCTCACAGCAATGGAAACCTCCTTCAGGCTATGCCTTCCAGAGCATCCGAGAACTCACTCTGGTTTTTTTCTGTTTGTCTTTTTTTTTAGGCAATTTGGCTCTCATCACGCACAAAGCCCTTGGCTAGCATCGCTTCTACCCTGCAGTGCTGAATTGCCACATCATCTTCTCTATAAAGGCTGCCTAGGCAAATCTCTGTTTGGGTCATAAGCTCTTCTAGCAACTTCCAACTTCTGCAGGTCGGTGCTTATCAACCAACAGGCCAAACACCATTGCTATATCACCCCTGCACCACTGACATGCAATATATTGGCTCTAGCTGCCCCTGCAAGACTGCAGTGTCACCCCCTCTGAGGTTTTTCCAGTAGGACGCCTACACAATTTCCCTGTGAGCAACACAGCCTTTCCCCGTGGACCTAATCCTTCCTTCTGTGTGGCTCTGGGATGGGGAGAAGGGAAGTTCACAAGGAGCAAGGGATCCAGCGCCCGGTCAGGCGTCTCCTGAACATGCAGTGGGCCAAGATAAGCTATCTGTCCATCCTCGCAGCTATCTGCAGCCATGCAGAGCCGCCTTCCGCTCTTCCTGATGGATGTGATCTGGCCTGGCAGTAACTAGATCGCGCCAGGCAAGCTCTTCGTGCTGGTTGCACATGCTGGCGGTAAGGAAATTCTCCCCTCGGAAAGGCTGCCCACTGATAGACACACATCCGCAAGCCTCAGATTCTTTTTTTTTTTTTTTATCTTCTGTAAATCTGGTCAAGTTTAAAGCAAATGAAATAACTTTCCCGAGCAAGAACACTGTATTTAGACCTCCCTGCCCTCTGCTTTATTAGTTTGGGCTGTTCTCCCTTCCTTCTCCCGCCAAGAACCAAAGTTTTGAATGAAACACTTGATTCACCTTCTCTCGACATTTTTTTACCCAAATGGGAATAAATAGAGCACGAGAATTTTTCGGAGATGTTAGAACAACAACAAAAAATGTGTCCTACCCATGCTAGTGCCAAACCTAATAAACCTCAAGGAGGTCCCACCGCCTGCCTCTGTACAGCTGGGAGAGCTGTTAATATTCATGCTCTACCAATAAGTTTATCCTGGCTCCGAAAGACCAGAAATACCCCAAAACACGTGTCGCCAGTCACTGCAGCTCACAGCTATTGACTCCTAGGGAGAGAAAGCAGCCGCGGTCTGCAGAGACCAGGGTAAAACCAGCACAGCGCAGCCTCCTGCCCATCTCCGTGGAAGAGAGAACCAGCCTCACCTTGTCCAAACGCTGCTTAGCAAAGCAGAAATGCTCATCTGCCTGCTGGGTTTGTAGCACCGTGTTCGAAGGGAAGAGAGAAGTATGCAGAGCACAGCTTTGGACGCGGTTTTGCAGAGCGGTGGTGGTAACGAGGACCCATTTTCTGTTTGTGTAGCGCAAGCAGATTACAAGGGGTGGAGGGACCACAGGCTGAGGAAGGGGTGCCACGGGGCACCGAAAACACTTGCAAGTCCGTAGGGAGAGCTATTCGCCCAGGGATCCACACCTCTGGAGTCCTGGTCCAACTACCATGTTGCCTCTGACATTTTTCCAGGCAGGAAAAATAGGTTGCGTTGGCTTCCCTCCGCTTTCCCCTCTTCCCAAAACTCCCCTTGAGTGAAGGCAAGAAGATGGAGGGTCAGAGGTGGGGACCCAAGACCTCTTGTGGGAGACAGCCGGCCTTGGCAAACAGCCTCAATGAAGTAATCATCTCTAAATAATCCCTGGGTCCTCCAGGCGGCCAATCCCCGCTACATTTTTGGCCACGTTCGTGACTGCACAGCTAGGACAGTCATCTGCCAAAATCCAGTTTGGCTGCCTGAAATGATCTCTGCAGGAACGCAGAGGTTCCCACAACAGTCGGGGAAACCTAACACCTTACGCGGGAGCCCGGGAGCTTTGCTCGGTGCCACGGGGCGCTGGGAACAGCCGTGCTGCCCGGGCAGATGAGCCGGGAAAAGCCATGCTGCCATGGGGAGAGGGGCTGCCAGCATCCACGGGCTGAGAGCTGCAAGCACAGCAACCTCCCGTTGCCACTGTCACTGTGAGCACCGCACATACCCTCTTGGCTCCTGGCCTTTAGCCCCATGGGCAGCCCGATTCGGTGGCTGTGACGGGGATGCTCCCCGGCAAAGCCGGCTGCCAGCACTCGGCACATCGGTTGTCAGCCGTCATCTCTGGCCAGGCCACCTGGACATCTAAGGACTGTGCAAAAACATGTCCTGACGCTGGCTCTGAGCAAACGGGAGCCCACACCGACTCACTGAGCTGCAGGGGCGTTTACGGTCAGCCCGGTGGCACCATCAAGACGAACAGTCCTACAGAGGTTGCTTCATAGGGAGCAAGAACGAAACGGGTGGTTCCGCAAATTGCTAAATGTCTTTCTTTCTTTCCCAAGAACGCAGCACTTCCAGCAAGAACTGAACCCACCAAGGAAAAGGTATGGCCTGCTATAAAACAAAATCACTGTCTAACCACTAAGAAAACACCTTGCAATCCCAGGGAGCCAGCGTGCTTTTTGTGGCTAGCTGTCTGGTCGCTCAGAGCTTCCCACCACAGGATTTTGCAAAGAAACACCTGCTATGCCAGCAGTAAACCCGGTAATAAGCGTGTCCGCTCTCACACGCAGCCTGCGGAAAGACATTCAGGTTGTCGGAAAGACGTCGTAATCCTGCCTCGCACTCTGCAGCTGCTCAGAGTCACAGAAAAAGTGTTTGGGGGCTGAGGAGCCACTGCTCAAAAACCAGGGGTGTAATTTATATTTATGAGTCTAATGGAAAGGCACAAATCATATAGCAACCGCTCACAGGGCTGCTTGTCCCGAAAAGACTAGGAAACGTGAACCAAAATATTTTGCAAACTATTTGTTATCCCGGGAAACACAAACCATTTCTGCAGCTGTTGTTTTAAGAGTCTTCAGTTTAGCCCAGGTAGGATCCTAAGTGTCACCGAGAGCGAGGCCGGGAGCAGGATCAGGGCGAACTGCAAACGGCTGACCACAGCTATGATGCCGCGCTGGCCGAGCATCGGACGCAGGCTAATTTTGCAGAGCGTTGTTGGCATTTTCTTCCTGCACTGAAGGGCAGTTTCTCCGTGCTGTCCTGTGCCACCCCTCTTCTGTGTCACCTACCCATCGTGCTGGGTGACAACTGAGGTGGCTCGCAGAGACGCACGGCTCCTTGCGTATGCCCCGAATGACGGAGCCCTCAATGCCAAGTGTCCAGGCAGTTGGGCAGGACACCCAAACCCGTTAGCATGTGCAAAAGCAATCCAACTTACTATTCAAAAGGAGAAGTAAAATCTTGCGTACGAGTGTGACTGCCAGAGTGCGGCCGGCCAAAATCCCACCCAGCTTAGCAGCCCTGACGCAGCTGCTACCAGATGCTCGGGGTGAGTGTGCTCGCACCCCTCCGCTGGTACGTATCGCCAGATACAGCGTACCGTATATATGCACCACAAAGGCGGGACAGCACGTACGGACGGCAAAGGCGATTAAAAAGAAGGAAGTGGAAGCTGCAAGCCCCCAGGGTGCCAGCGCACATCTGCCAACCCATCCCGTCGGAGTGGTCCTGGGCTCTGCCGCAACGCAGATTTGCAGCATGGGAAAGCGCTGGACAAGGCCTGCAAAGGCTACGGACAAAGATTTTGTGAGTGCCATGAGATCCCCCCCAGCTGTTATCCCCTGTTAGAGGCTGCCCTGCGCACATGACCCTCGCCTCTCGCCGCGGTCCCGTTGTCCCGGGCCCCTTCCACCTCCTTCGTGCCCCTTCCACATTAACAGGGTCCCTCTGCCGCCCAACGGCAGTGAGCCATTACCCTCTGCTTGACCCATCTGCCAGCATCATCCGAGGAAATGGGAAGACATTAAAGAAGTGCAGTTCTTGGGGGCCGGGAGCATCCAGCCTCCTTGGGCCGTGTAACCCCATGACAGTGCCCGGAAAGGCTCTCCTCGCCTCCTGGAGACATCACTGGAGGTCTTCCCACCACCCCGGTATCATAACCACCTCTTACAGGGAGCGTCCTTCTCCAGCCAAGGCTCCCCGCAGTGATACCAAGCCCTGGGAAGGGTGAGGAGATCCCCCAGCTGCTTCCCACCGTGGGGCTCAGCACCAAGAGGTGAGCGGCTACGACCAGCAGCGAATGCCTCCTGCATCCCTCCCCTGTCCCCGGTTCCTGACCCGAGACCTACAGCGGGCTGGTGAGAAACGAGGTGGAAATGAAGTCGGGCAGGGCGGTCACTACAGCTGGGGCAGCTCGCCCTGCTGCACCTGGGGCTCGGCTCCCGCCGGGGCCGGGGCAGCGTCTGCCCCGTGTCGGAGAGCCTTCCGGCGCGGACACGCGGACACAAACACCTGCATCCCAGCGCGAGGTGGGGTGTTGCCGGGAGAGAGGGAACCGCTGTTTGTTTAGGCCTGAAAGGAAGCAGTGGAGCAAAAAAAAGGTCGCCGGAGGCGGGGCGGGGGGGCTGAACAACAAAATTGGCTAAACTGCTCATTTATAATTAACGTGCTGAATTATAAATATTTCCCTTTGCTCAGCTCCCTCGGGCTCTTGCATTTCCTCCCTCAAACCCCCAATTTAAAGAGCGGTCTCAATTAAGTGCGGCAGAACCTCATTAATTCACACGAGGGGCCGGGCAGCCTCCCTGGAAAGCAACTTCCTATGTAAAGGAGGGAGGCACAATAAAGCAGCCAAAGATCAGGGCAGCGGCTTCCTCCTCGGCCTCACTGTAGGTCGTTGCTGAGCAGTAATTATGGAGGCTAATGGTCTACAGCACACCGATAAGTGTCCTATAGCGGGTTTGGTAGCAATACAGAAATCCCCTAACAAAGAGCAGAGCCTGGAGGGAAGTGACTCATGAGCCTCCGCTCCGAACCAGGATGAGGGAGGAACCTCTCCGGCATCACTGAACGGGAGAGCCGAGCCGGCAGGAAGTTTTCCCAGCGCCCTGGCTGGGTTTCTGCGGCACGCCGTTCCTTGCCTGCCTTCAGCGAGCCAGGTCCTGGCTCCGGCTGCGCGGCACTTGGGATGAGCGAGGAGATGCTGGATGCACGGCCTTCGTGGGAAGCCTCTGGACGTGCCCTCAGCATGAGCCCGTCCCCAGGCGGGGCGTCGAGCCTCGAATTTGCGGCAGGAGCTGGGGAAGGGAGGGTTGTTTGCCAGCTCCTTCCCCTCCGCCCCTGGCCCTACAATAGGATCCTTTTCTGCTGGGCTGCTTAACGCAAGGGAAAAAATAGGCAACATGAATCACGCGGGTGCTAATTGTCCATGCCCACGCGGAGAGCAGAGGGAGGCAGAGAGGAAGTTTGGGGGAGAGAGCACGACTTTGCCGGCGACTGGGTCCATTGCGCACGCCAGCTTCCCCGAGCGCCGAGCGCATCATGGCAAGACGGCGGCACAAACATGCCCAGCTGGCCACACCGGAACTCGCCCAGCTCCCCGCAACTTGCTCCTTCGCTGGATCTTCTTCCCGAAGCAATCTAGCCGGGCTGAGTTCTTCACGAGCGCTTCCTAAGAGGGATGGAGCAAGGAGATTTGCAGGGCGCCCCTAAATTCATCAACAAAGAGTAAATGATGATTTAGGTCTTTGCTTTGTCTGGTCTTTTCTTCTCAAAAAACGCATAAGCGAGGGCTGATCTGAATCCAAGACTGACAGCCCGATGTCATGCTGCGGTTTACTACGAGCTACTATTTTAGAGGCAGTCACTAGCAGTGGATTACTGTAATTATACACTGCAAAGACCGATATCCCTTTTCATTTTGTAACATTTGCATCAAAATCACTCTCTGCGTTCCGGGAAACAGCCCCGATGAGCTGTCACACACCGTCTTTGTTGCACAAATCAGGAAACGCCAAAGCTATCCAGCCAGCGCCATTCCTTCTCTTCCCCTTCGCCCCCTTCATTTCCCACCCGCACACCCACGTTTTGCTTCCAGTGACCTGGCAAAAATAAAAACCGAATCGGCTCCGACCCAAGCGAGCCCCAGCGCCGCCGTGTCCTCTTTCCCCCCTCTCCCACCCCCTGCCCTCCGGCTGTCCGCTCGCTGCGTGCGCGGTACTGACGGATACCGCAGCCTGGCGGTTTCGCACCGCTGCGGAGGTCACGGGGAAGCGCTGCGGTGGCATAAGCCTGATTAACAAGCTCAGTCCCTTCCGTCGGCTTCGAGTGCCTCGGGGAAAGCAGCACCGAGGCAAGATGCCTCATTAACACCAGCTTTTCCAAGCAAAGGTCACCAATCCGCCAGCTCCGGCAGGCGCACCCCGGTTTGGTAGCGGGCTACGTAGCAGAGCAGACGCAAACTGGAGCTATCGCTTTTGCTGGAGGAATCCAGCCGTGATCCTGCCCTTTACGCCCATCATCACCCGGTAATTTGTTCACGTCTCCCCTAATCCACTCTTCGATATCCTAACAAACTCTGACTCCCCCGCAGCCGACGGAGGAGAACGACAGTTCTCCAGCAAGTCCCTGCAGGAGAGCTGCGTATCCTTCCCACTGGATATCCCTGGGCTCCTCTCCAGGAGATGTTAAGCTACCCAGCACTGCCGTGCCTTGGTGACAAACCTAACACTTCCACAGCCCGCTTGCCTCCCCATCTCGCGTGTCACCCGCCGCGTAATTTGGGGGGTTCTGGTTCACGCTGCCAGAACCGTTCCTCTTGTGGGCGCTCCCTCCCTCAGCTCTTCCCAGGGACCCTCCTGCAGGCACGGGATAGCGGCACAGAAGAGACGCCAGCTCAGCTAGCGGCGATACGAAAGCAATTTGCAGGCCAGTCTCATTCGAGTTTGCGTACAGTTAAGGTATTCACACCTGAACTAGCAACAGTTCATCTGCATGAGCTCCAGCCTCGCTGATCGCCAGGAACGCAGCCGGAGGGAGCAATACACCCTCCTGCTCCCAGCAAGCTCCCACCGCGGCGCGGAGAAAGACGTCCATTAAGTTCCTCTGTGTTTCGTTACAGCCACTTTGCTCCCAAATCAAACTTCTGGCAATGCTTTTCAGACATGCAGCCCCAACATGACACAGAGCATTGCTTTCAGATGATGTCTCCGTCTGATCCAACGACCTCCTTCTCACAAGCCCAGCGCCTGCAGCCCGTGGTGGTGGTGATGGATCTGGAGTTGCTTTGGGATAATTGGGCCCTGGAGTATGGTTGGCCTGGTTACCCAAACATTTGATGTCTGAACACACTGGGTTAAGTCCATAGAGGTCTCTTTTCCAGGGCGAAACCAAGTCAGAAGGCCAGAAAGAAAAGACTAGCTTGCAATAGCCAACTCCAAGCAAACACGTGAGAGCCATTAAACAACAACGCCAGAACTCATAACTTTGATGATTTACCTTCCTCTTGGGACAACCCGCAAAGCTGATTTGGACCAAGAGAACTTCAAACCCAAAGCAAGAGAGTTATAACAAAGGTTTATAAAGAAACTCTCTCGAGAGGAGGCAGGAACCAGACAGACATCAGCACCTGCTGGGGTGTCTGGGATAATCAGGCCAGCCTTCACTCTCCATAGCGAACCACACGCAAGCTACACCTAACACCGTTAAATCCCCTTCCTTCTAGAAACTGTACTCCTGATGCAAAAATAGAAACCAAGCCAGGATGCACCTACCCTTGCACTCCTTCACGACGATATCCCAAAGCTTGGCAGCAACCGAGGTGAATTATCCTCCAAGGTTGCCCTGAAGCTCAAAGGGCCAACGGTGAGAGATGCCCCCAAACGCACAGTCGCAAGCAAACTGATGGGATTAAACAGTTCAAAGTCATCTTCGTTTACTTGCCACTGAGCTCCCATCCTGTTTTGGGGTTTTTTTTGGTGGCTCCCGGATCACATTTTAACTTTGCACAGTATTCCCCGCCTCTCCCTGTTGCTCTGTAAAAGCTCAACAAGGCAAAACTCACAGAAACTCGCAGTCCACTGAGCTTCGGCAAGCTCAAAGCTCCCCAAAAGCGCTGTTTTCTCCCACCCTCCCTGCCCCCAGGCTTTCAGGGATAATCAACCTGGATGTTGTTTATAAGGGTAAAAAAAGCAGCAGGCAGCAGCATGGATGATTTTTAAAACTGACAGCTTTGCAGTCTCTGCAGGAGGTCAAAAACCAGCACAGCTCCATGGGCACGAATGAGTTTTTACCAGGTTAATGCTGGCAGAGGTTTTGGCCCACTGTAGCCCTCGAGATATCTCTCTTCCCTCCAGCCACTCGGCTTGCAGAGGTATCCATAGAACAAAAAATAAATAATGCAACTAATGACGGTTCCCCACACTCCGCCAAACACTTGTGAAGCGATCCTGCTGGCACTACAGTTGCTGAGGAGGGCTGTAATTTAATAGGATTTTCCCTCAGTTGATATCTCGGGGTCCAAACCATCCCATTACAGCACAGACTAGTCCATTTCTTCTTACGCTCACACTTCCTATACCTTCTCCTCTACAAATACACACATGCACTCATACACTTTTCCCAGGGTTTAAAAATTATGCTAACAATAAGCAACTATAGCATGACCAGATGCCTTTCATAGTCAGATGGCTCATTGTTTAAAAAGCTCCAGTTTAAAATCCAAAAAGATTGCGAACAGATGCATTTTTTGGCTGCAGCCTGAGAAAAACCTCGCTGAAACAAAAGCGTGTTGTGATTGGAACTAAAAAGGGAATTACCTTTAAAGATAAAAACTGAAAACATTTCCTATTGAAAACTACCCCCAGCCACGTAAACAGCCTGTTTTCTTTCCTATTCAGTGAGAAGACTAAAAATGTCAGCCAGAAAAAATTACATCTGACATGATATTTCAACCTGCTGTTGCAACAACTGCAGGTACATTCGGGATGCAAACAGGCCGTGAAACACTCCTCATTCAACCCAGATGACTGGAAAGGGCAAACTGCCAGACTATTTTTTCCTCTTGCCCTTGTATGCCATCCTTGTCAGGTTTTGCTCTTAGCTCTGGTACAGCAGCAAAAAAAAAAATGTTTTTAAGTGAAGGAAACGGATATCAACACAAGCCCCGTGAACGAGCCACAGGACAAAGGTACACGCAGAGCAGGGAGCTGGAAAGCAAAGATCTCTGGAGAGAGAGGGTGGAAGGCACAGTTAGACAGGAAAGAGGCCATCTGGCTGGGAAAAATAATATCATTTGAGAATCATCACTCACTTCCCTATTTATCACTTTTTTTTTTCTCCATTCGCCCTGCAAACACAGCATTGCTGCCTTCTCATAATACAAAGAAGTCCTGATTTTATATCCTATGCCTGAGGAAATTTTAGATGGAAAGCTAAGTTTTGCTTGCACCAGGATATAATACGGAAAAAGAGATATGCACCCAGCATTAGCTATGCTAACAGGTTTCCAGCGTGATCTTAAAGAATGCAACATCATCTGTCATCTCTGCAGGTCATTTTCCATCCCTGTACCGCTTCTGCTCTGATTTTGCAGATATTCTATGCGAGCAGAGAGCTCAGCTTGATAAAAAGGGGTGTGTGTGGGGGGGGAGAGTCGGATTCTGTATTTGCTTAAGCTGATTTTAGCTACCGATCCATTCCACGGGGTTATTTATGATGAGCTTCTGCCTGAATACCACTATATCCCCCCATATTCTGAGGATTGTAAAAATTATCCAGAGTTCCATCTATAACCCGAAGCTGCGTATGTCAGCTGGCAAGAGCCAAACCTCCTGCAATTAAGAGGTGCTGCTGAATAAGCATAACGTGTTATTTATTAACTCACTTTGGAACTTGGACTCTGCTTGAGAAAGGCCATCTGAGTCACCCTCTTTTCCACGGAAGTAAGCCCATTCCCTGCAGCCCGACCTCCCAGCCAAAGAAACTTTAAACTGGGAATCCTCCTGCTTCCTCCCCGCACTTCATAGTAATATCCTTTCCTGAAGAGTGGGACCAGCAGAGAATAAAGTACTTTTGGATGAGGTACAAAACAAGTCATCATCCTTCTCGTCTCCTTATTTTATTATAGCCATAGAGGGGGCTGACAACTTCAAAGAAGGTCTCTCCAATAATCTTTAAATCTCTCCCCTGATCGGAGCACTGCACAGCTGCTGTATTTAATGTAGACTTCAATTCCTGTTTGGGTCACTGTCGAATCACACCATGAATGTCACAGATGTGCAAGCCTCCATCGCAAGATGCGTTTTATGTGTCTGGCCCCTGCAGCATCACAGGATAATTGAGGTGGGAAGGGAGCGCAGGAGGTTTCCATCCAACCTCCTGCTCCAAGCAGGGTCAGCTCTGAGATCCCACCACATTGCTCAGGGCTTCGGCCAGCTGGGTCTTGAGAACTTCCATGGATGGAGAGTCAAGGATGACAAACCCTCACCCCTGCCAAGGGCTGTGCTGCTGTTTGGGATGGAAAACTTCACCTAGCGGATGCACAGTGTTTCTAGTTGCAATGCTGTTTCTGCGGGCCAGGATAAAAGCAGGCTCTTGCAGAGTAAAGAAACGAGGACACGGGGCTGCAGGGCAAAGCAATGCCTTCCAGAAAAGGAAATGTGTTTTCAGAATAGTTGGTTTTATGTTATTTCCTCTTGACAAGCATGATGGAGGCCAGGTGCTGCCAGGTCTGGCTGAGAACGTGGTCCCTTGCCAGGACAACCCAGCATGACAATGACTCATTTTGGTAATCTTTTAGCAAATCTTGCCTCACATGAAAATATACGTAGTAAAATATATAGCAGTTGGAATGCACTCTGTAAAGTAGACCCAAGAAAAGCTGGCAATGCCAATGATGAAGAAGTGCCAGACACGACATACAGGAGCTGATGTGGGAGGACCGCAGGAACAGGCATCTCTTCCCAAAGCAAAGGCATCGATGCCAGCTCATGCCAACACTTGGCAGGACTTCCTGCAACATCACGTCCAGTCTCCTCTGTCACAGACAGATGTGCCACATAATCCCTTTCAAAACCTGACAAGTTTTTTAAAATGGGAACAAGCAGGCTGCTCCCAGGACTAAACCTCCCCTTTGCTTTAGGATGAAGGGGACAAAGGTTTCATAGAATCAGAGTGGAGAAAAAATGTTGGCATTAGGTCCCGGACTGCAGCCTTGCTGGTCTCCTAAAAGGAGGCAACTGCTGTTCACTCCAGGTCCTGGTGAGCGTGTCCCCATTCTGCCAAACACGTCAGCCTCTTCAGGGCTCCAACATGTTCTGCTGTCAGCTGCAACAGGGTTTAAAAAGATATTCGGATGCCTTCTGTTTTGCACACCTTTGCCTTTGATGAAGGCACCCCAAACCTCAGAACAGCAAAGGGACAGGGTAGTCTCTGCTCGAGCCTAGAGAAAGGATCCCAAAGCCTGGAAATCCTGAGTCACGATGGTGACTAAGGAGGAAACTGCTCCCGAGTACAACCAAGAAGATGGGGTGGGAGGACAGTGTTCAGAAGTGCTAGCTGGCCCCCAGCAGCGTGGTGAAACTTCGTTTAGGGCATTTAATTTGAAGTATCCATGGAGGGAACACCGAGAACAATTAAATCTGTTAGAATAACTGCAAATCTGGGACTGCCACAAAACCCATCCCTATCAGGCACGGGATTCCCTGGCTGTGCATGCTATGGCAACAGCATTAGATATCCTGGAGCCTGGCAAAGCTGGTTTTCCAGGAAATTCCCAGAAGAAGGCCGGGCAGTGAGTGTGTGTGCAGAGCCACGCTGCGGTCCTGCCTCTCACTGCTCTTGTTGGTGGCTTATGGCCACCGGTCTCTCCAACTGCCACCGGGAGCACCTGGGAACACTGCGGCCAGCAAGACAATGGGGAAGGGGGAAGATGGGAAAAAGCTAAACACTGGGAATGCCCCAAATTGGGACTTTCTGACTCCAAGTCAGACTGAAGTACTCCTACTTTAACAGCTTGTTTCCAAAAAGAGCCAAAATTGGCAGCAGAGGAAAGAGCAAGAACTGCTCAGGGGACAATTTTGGACCATTGGCAAGCCACGCAACTGCCTAAAGCTGATGTCAGCCTTCTTCAACCCCCTGGGGACCCAGCAGGCTAAACTAGGTGTTAAGAGCTCACATACATTTCAAGCAACGACTTGCTATTAAACACAGATAGGCCACAGCATTTTGGTGTATCCTGAACTTCTCGAATCACACCACGCAGCCACAGTCTCTCCGGATGTAGCCGAGGCAGCGAGGTAGGACCCCCAACCTTATCTCCAGCTCTAACGCCATTGCCAAGACCCAGCAATTACTCTCAGCTAGAGAAGTCCAACCCCTCACTTTGGTGGCAAACCTTACAGGCTATGCTGTGGGTGGTCTGTACTCATTAAAACAAAGAGGTACACAAGCAAGATTTCCCATAAGCTGCTGATAGCCTCAAATGTTTCTTTTGTGTGCCGGTTCTTAAACCATGTTCATCACGTGGGAGCATGACTGCCTAGAGCCTGCCCATATAGAGAAGCGTCTTCCAATGCACATGACGTCTGGTTTCCTAGATACGCTACCTGCTAAAGCATCTGCTGATACAGTTTCACTCAATTTTAGCTGAAAAGCAAGACATTTGTCTCCCCAGCAAAACCCCTGCCAGAAAACCTCCTTCAAAGCAAACAGCAGCGCTCTGCAGCTCTGCAGCTTGCTGAGACGGTTTCACAAGCAGGGCAGGAGGGTCTGAAAGCAACCAGAGTAACGAGGACCGCGGGGCAGGAAAGCAGTACCCAGGAATCGGCCTTGGATGGGCGCGTGATCCAAATACTTCGGAGAAAGACATGTGAGAGGAGCAGGGGGCTTCTGCAGCTCCTTCCTTTAAAAACACCAAAAATCAGCTCGATTTTAAAAAAGAGTTGCAGTGCCTGTGTGAGTGCGAGTAAGTCCTGAAACAGGGAAAAGCGGGAACATTGGTCCCATCTAAACTCCACCCTGGGAGCTTAGATAGCACATAATCTCCATGCACAATAATAATTACATGGCTCTGCTTGATTTAAGTCTCTACTGCCTCTGCTTATCCAGACACGCTGGAGTATGGCTACACTTATCCTAGAGGCAGTGACGAACCAGCATCTTCTGCCCGTTTTTCTGTTGATTAAGAACAGTGTCTGTAATTTGTTAATGTCTCTTCTCCCCTCCAATTTAAATCTCGGGCATGCCAGGCCTCGGGATAACAATAATACATGGATTTCAGGGGTATTATGAGAGGCTTAAAACTTAATCCTACACGAGCAAGGTAAGCCTGCTCTTGGCCTAAAACAAGGCTGGAAAATCTGGTGCCATTGCTACAGCAGAAAAAAACAGGGATTAATAACAGTGAATGCACTTTGAGCAGGGCCAGGCAACCACGAGCATTTTGCAGCCAACTTCTGCAGCAAGATTACAAGGTTACAGGCCACAGCAGCGAGTTAGGGAACCGTGGGCATTTTCCCCATGGGTGACCAAGAAGAAGCTCCAAGCTTCAGCTCCTGGTGCTCCCAAGCCCTCACACACCTCGGCTCACTTCGACCTATTTGCTAGGTTTAGCACTTTTCCCCCTCTCCCCGCTTTGCAGTAACTCCTGCAGGACCTCTGTGCTGCCCAACATGGGAGGGAAAATGAATCCCAGCACAGTTTGCAGTGGGTTAAAAGCAGCTCTGCAACTCCCCAGGGCATGGACTCCTTGGCAAACATACAGGGGGGAAAAATCTTCTCTCTCCTGAAAAATAAAGCTATTAGGGGTGGGAAAACACTAGCTAAATACAGACCTTGTTCTCGACTCCGCTAGCAACCTGCACTTGGAGATAAGAAGGTCTGAGCTTTGATTTCAGGACAAAGGAGAGTGAAGCTGCTACTGAAAGGGCTGAGGAAGGGGCCCCCGCGAGTGGCAAAGGGAGGCGATGCCTCTCCCGCACCCAGGGTTGCCGTGCTGGCAGCCGCCCCGGCCCACGTCCTCTGCTGAAACCGAGGGAGGGGAGAGAGGAAGGGCTTGCAAACCCTCGGCGATGAGTCCAGCGCTCCCGGGGCTCAGCCCAGCCTGAGATTTGACCGCACCAGCACCTTAAAAAGCAAGAGCTGTGCACCCAAGCACATCGGAGGTGCCTGGGGACGGGGCTGGGAAGTGGGAGGGAAAGTCCATCATGCACGCTCGTAGGTCAGCATGAGGAGCGAGTTCACGTGCTGGTTAAGTTGCATGCCCCCAGAAGCAAAATCGAGTGACCTGAGGAGGCTGCCGGGGAGAAAGGGAAACAGGCGTTTCAACCGCTCTTAGCTGACTGTAAAATTTTAGCAGGCTGCTCTACGCAGTGAAAAACAACAGCTCGGGTTGGATAGAAGCGCTTTCGGCTGATGGCACTGTCCTCTGCCGGATCACTGGACAGCCGGACTCCTCCTTCCCAGATGAACCGGCTACGAGACAGCCAGAGCCAGCACCATCACTGCTGAGCACCGCAATGACAAACCCATCCAGAGGCCACACAGACTTTGGGATATCGGTCACCTGGGCTTTCATCCATCACCTGGGCTTTTATCCACCAGCAGAAATACAAACGTATCTCAGTTCTCACCCTGTTTCTAAAGGGCAATGCAACCGCACTCAGACATAAGTGTGTCTCTGTATCCACATACAGTTTTAGGAAGGTGCCCATGTGTTTTTTCAGCTTGAGAAACACAGTGAGTAAAAGCAACATTACACACACATACACCTGTTCCAGAAAATACAGGTCAATAGCTTTACAAGCAGATCAGTGACTCACATCGACCTTGGTCTTTTAGCAGTGTAATTTCAATTATGTCCATGAACCTGGGAACCCTTCAGCACCTTAAGGGTGATACCATGTCATCCTACAAGCAGCCCAGCCCACAATACAAGTTCGGTCTTGCTTGGACCATGCTCTCCTGTCTCACCCTCCGTAACCTTTGCATCGCCACGCTATGGGAGAAGTTCCTGCTGGCTGTGTTACAGACAGCACGCCTTCGCCAACCATTTTTTCTTTTATGTCATTCTCAGAGAAAAGCAGACTGCAGTAGGAGAACAAAAAGGATGCCCAATTATATTTAAAAACAGCAAATTGGAAACCCAACCGAGAGCAATGCTTTTGCACAGCCTGTAATTAGGCCGTGGAACTCACTGCCACAGGAAACTGCTGGAGAGCAAGCGGCATTGCTCATGCAGATAACAACGCGTGCTGAAGCAAAACAGCAACTGCAACACAAATTTGGAAGGGACGTTAAACCTCGGGTTTCACTCAATCGCTAACTAATATAGAGTTGGATGGAGCCCAGTGCAGAAATGGATTGTTCCAACTCTCCCGAAAGAACTGGTATTAACCACGGTGGGGCTATGCAGCCCCTAGGAGCTGCGACCGGATGAGCCCCGCGCTTTTGTAACGCTAACCTCAGCTTCGGGTTCAAGCCAGCAAGCTCTTTCAAGGGAGTCTGCCCTTGCGGAGGGGACCTGGACCAGGGCCCTGAACCACTCCCAGAGGTTTGGTAGAGTGACAGATCTCCATGTGGCCCTGCTCACGTCAGCGAGGCCGGGCAGGGAGAGGACCAGCCGCGCGCGGCGCATGCGTGACACGATGGAAATGCCCATGGCCGACAGCGGTGCGGAGGCATCACTACCCGCTGCTGCTGGGTGGGAGGCTGGCCACGACCGCAACGCTCCTGCGTGGCACAAGCGGTGGGAAAAGCGTGGATGTTGCTGACCAAGGGCGTCCACGCACACGGGGACACCCCGAGAGCCCGACATGGATGTCTCCTACAACTTAAAACCAAGGGGCTCCATAGGAGTGGATCCAAGTCTTCCAGGGAACTGATGCCCTTCTGTGAAGCCCTGCGTATCATTTCACAAACCCAACAGAAAGTCTGTCCCATCCTATTTCTTTCCTCCCCTCAATCCGGAAAGGAACAAGCAAGGCAAACCCACGGCCTTTGAAACCAACCCAGAGAAATCTCTTACTTTTTTCTTGCTGCAGTAGATCTGCCATTTCTTCTCTGCTGGCAGTGCAAACATAGCTTCTCTGTGCTTGTCTGTGAGGTCAAGTTCATCCTGAGGAAAGAAAAAAACACAAAATATGCACCATGAGTACAGCCAACAGCAGTCGCGCAGGCACAACCCCCCCAGAGAAGTGATATAAATCAATGTGGGGCCCCAGCACAGTGAGGTGACGGTCACAAAGCATCGCCTCTCGCCCTATGGCTATTGATTTGTCCGGGTCAATAACACTAATTATCATCCTGTTATTACTGACCTCTCTCTGACTCTTGTGCTACAGCTGGCTGCCAGGAGCAAACAGGCTGCAAACCTTTCTGCATAGCTCCTTCCAGAGAACGCCTTAATTACATTTAAAAAAGGCAAGTATTTTAGAAAGGACACCCATGAAGTCAAGCTCCCCATACATTACAGCTGCTGGAAAGATAACTTTACGGAGAGAGTTAAGAGCTCCAGATGATATATCATGTCTAAGATAAGTAAAGGGAAGAACAATTCAGTAAGGACCTTTCTTTTTCACCACCCTGAATAACTGCTTCATCACTAAGGACCCTGAGTAAACCAGGCCATTTCCATCACCGACACTCTTGTCATCAAAACCCCCTGGCCATGAATGCGCCGGAGCTGCGCCTACTGCAGCATGAATCAGCTCCGACCCCAAATCTCGGACCAAAGACACAAGGCAAGATCTCTGTTGTCTCTCAGACCCATTTTACAGGCAAAACAGGCAGCAGAGACACCAATTGACCTGCCCAAGTTCAGGCAGGAAGCCTATGGTAGAACTAAAACCTCTGCTCCTATTTCCTAAATCTCAGTCTGCTGCTCCAGCAGAAGCCTTGGTGGAGCTGCAGTGAGGATGGGAGAAGCCACCACCCTGGACTCCCTGTCTGCCTCTGGGACAGGGCTGGAACGGCACCTCCTCGCCCTCTTTCCTTGCTTCGGCAAGCAGGTGGGTCACTGGAGTCAGGCTATGGCTGCTTTGAGCCACCAAGCCACATAACTCACACCAGAACTCACTTAACTACAGCAAATTGTTTTGGGGTCAAGGGTTTTTTTTGGCTTTTGGTTTGTTTTCCAATAGTTTAAAATACAAAGTGCTTTTCGTAATACCCACAGTTCAAAATGAGACATACCCCCTCTGCTAAAACTGTACTACATGTTACCTGGCAGAGATAAAGCTGTTTCCTGATTAAGACCTTTATTGGTTTATGTGATTTTTCTTTAAAGGAGACATCCATTTTCGACTTTCATGTCTCGGTTAGAACCGTGCCCTCCACTGGGATGCCCAGGTGTTATCAAAGCATCACTGCTTCCTGTTGCTGGATGTAGGTCAAAGCTTTTATCAGGGAAGGTACTAAATAAAACATTCAGGTAGGGCTGGGAGGCTCATTTCAAAAGCCAACATTGACCCTACACCCACAGATGTCTCTTAAAACAGCCACCATTGATGACAACCCTTCTGCTGGAGGGAGGCATTGATGCAGCAGTGGGAGCGGTGGAGAGACCTGCTGCAGCCTCCAGTCAACTCATCGCACCCAGTCAGTGGATTTAATTAAGAGGATCCCCGTTAAAAATTACCCAATTAATTCCACCAACTGAAAAAAAAAACCCCACACAGACCCATTACAGTGTTCTGGTGTGAATAATATCAGCTGAAGTGGTTATGGCTCTGCATGCTGGTAGCCACTGGTACTCCAATCAAAGAAACAGGCCCCATCTGGCAAAGGCTGAGCAAGATGCCTATGGGGAAGATGCATCAGCAAGCCCACAGGCCATGAAGAAATTCATCTGGTCTAATTAAAGCTCATATTGCATCCAGTACCGATCAGTATCCAAGGAAAGGAGCCTTCAGCTGTCCTGTAAACCAAACCAAGGGCGCTCCAGCACAGCACAGAGCAGCCAGAGGCTGCAGAGTCCTGAACATCTCGGAGAGGGAGCTGGCTGAAAGTTCCCCTGTACATCCATTCCAAATATTGGTTTCATTTCCCAATGAAATTACCCCTCCAAAGAAAGGTGTCATGGAGCTTTCTCAATTACATATGCCTCGAGGAGCTTTGCCTGTTTCTTGACATTTTTCCCCCCATATCAACTGACTCTTCAAATTGACGTGCAAACAGACTTTCCATGCCCACAGAATACAACTGACATTTGCAGAGCTCCAGAAGCAGACTTCCAGGGCAGCCACTACAACCGAAACACTTTTGCTGCCATAACATAGACTTAGAAAAAAGTGAGGCATGAGAAAGCTCATTCCTTCTCCCTGTGTGCCCACTGCATCTATTCAGGCGATGAGCTGCTCAGAGATCCAAGCCCTCCTTCAGCCCCAACTTTGCATTTTCTGTGGGCCTAAAGCTACCCAACAAGAAGATATCTTATACAGCACCTAGCTAAAATTTAGGCTGTTTAAACATGGCTCTTCAGAAAAGGGCATTTGGGCATGTGAGGGAGGATGAGGATCCCATGATAAATGTTTACCACTGCAATAAGTGTTACCTCAGTCTGGCTGAATGCAGGAAAATGCTGTCACTGTGACCCAACTTCCCTGGCACATGAATCTTAGATTCAGACATGAAAGCAGCAGCGACACACATCTGTGGTTAGACTCTTAGAAAAATATTTACTGAAACTTTCAAAAAAACCCACCCCCTAAGAAAACTTGCGCAGAACTGAAGATTTATTAACCAAGGAGAAATATGAACTGAGTTGAAGCCTAAGTAGGAGTAAGAATGAATAAAGCAGAAGAACATGTCAGATGTGGGTATATGACAATGTGCAAACACATCCGAAAAGGGTGCAGAAATACTTCGTAGCCTCGCACAGTAAGTTTCATTGTGCCCAAGTTCGAACGTGTTCAGTCGTCACAGCCCTGCATTACTCAGAAACACCTACCTAATGATACCTTACAGGATGCTTGGGAGAGGTGTTTAAATAAATAGTGTGGCAACCAGTGAATATGAAAATCCTCATAATCAAACAGTGACTAATGACTGTTATTTCAAGAAGTAACAGCAATTTACTGCGAAGAATCAGGTTTTTGCTGTTATTCTGGCGCACGGAAATTCCTGCACCCACCTACAGCCTGGCTAGACTTGAGGAATCCCTTACAGTCACTGATGAGTTCCTCAGCGCTCAGCAGCCCCAAGCAGGCAGCTCACAAATTGTCCTTCAAACGTCAGAAGATCAGCAGACGATAGGAAGATCAGCTGTTTTCCAGTCACTCACAGACAACAGTACAAACCCTGGTCTGCCAAAGCCTTTTGCAATCGCACTGTGGAGTCATAACGCCGCAGAGAAGCTGTCTACAACCTCTAACCGATGCGCGCCTTCAATTAATAATCATGAACTCAATTAGGTGGTTCTAACTGGCAATTAATTTTATAGTCCATTTGCAAGCCATGAACTCACGCTACAGCGCGCGATGGTGGTGGCCGTGTAAGGGTAAGAGTGAGAAGATAACCATGCAGGTTGGGCTCCCTCCCTCTCCCATGTGCACCCGCAGCCCCCACTGCTCTACCCCTCTGCACCTGGCTGACTCTCATGGCAAGATTTGCCAACTTTGCTGTTTTAAACATTCTTTTGGAACCAGGTCAAAGGCACAGAAAATAACAGCTTCATTTTGCTACTAAAAGGAAGTCTCTGCCCAGAGTGTTTTTACTGGAAAGAGATATGCTACTCTTAAATATTTATCCCGTATAGTTAAACTATTAACCTTTAGATCAGGAAACATGTTTCCACGTTAAATTTCCATTTGAATATGCTTTAAAAAAATCATAATGGGGATCTCATTCTAGAAGTTTATACACTATTTCTAAGAGGTAAAATATATCCACATGATTTGCTTTGCTGATGGCTCACAGCTCTCTAACCCAAGCCAAACAAACTTCCTCTTCCTTCCGAGCATAATACGAGCCTCTAGTGAATGCTAGAGCATCGTTCTCCTAAAGCTACCTTAGAAATATGTGGTTTAGCTCAGCATGGTGTAAGAAAGATCCCAAGGGCCAAACCTGCTTTTTCATCCTGCCCTGCACTTTTCCCTTGGAGGACACAGAACGGCTCTTCTGGCGGAGAGGTTCACAGGGTCCGTACCTCCCCCGAGCCAGCAACCAGACCAGTACGTGGAGCCCAAGCTGCGGTGACATGACTGCACAGGCCGGGGTGACTCCTCCAGGACATGCTTGTGCAGGGCACCAGCACCTGGGGACACTCGCTCAGCATGGTCCGAAAGCTGGGTCCCAAGCCTGGAGTATCACCCACAGCTGACTGGATTCAAACGATGAATTCGGGGGGTGGGGGGTGATTTGAAGTGCTGAACCCCATCACTAGATGAGGCTACGAGCCATAGGTATTGCTCCTTCCCTTCCCTGATGGAGCAGCAAATGCCTGTGACTTGTATGAAGAAATTTTGGAGACAGCATGGAAGGAGGCAGAGGCACCACTGAGAGGAAACCAGGGCAAAGTCTGGTGAGCAAAAACCATGTCAAGGAGCCCTCCTCTTCAGCGGCGTAGGGACAGGACTGCAGGACAGCTGAGCCCAAGCTGGAGAGCTCCTCCGAGCAGGTGGTTACTTGGACGCTTCGCTGAAGCGCGCTTGCCAAAAACATCAAATCACAGCCCATTCCAGCAGTGACAGCATCGGCCAGGCACCAAGTCAGAAAACAACCCTGCTTTGAGAGAAGCCTGGAAAGCAGGAGGCAGAAAAGACAAGGGGGGAGAGGAATAGAGTCTGGCCTCACCGTAAAGAGAACCGCAAAGTTTGCAGTCAGCGCAGTCTATAACACGGCCTTTTAACAGCAAACCTAGATCAAACAGAAAAGTTAGGCTGGGGAGAGAAATGTTTGCCTCTCCCAGCAGAAAGGGCAGGAAAGCGCAGCCCCAGCCCGTCGCAGACACGCTCACGCTGCCGTCCGGCGCGCTCCCAGCCCTGCGCTTTAAGCTGTCCACGGGCATCAGGCACAGCGCGGTGGAGATGTTAATGAGCGTCTTCCGCGTGCTGAAAGCCACCGAACTTAATCAAGGAAACGGCAGGAAGCTATGAAGTTCTTGGGCTTTGCTAACTTGATAATGGCATTCAACCAGCACGGGGTCACACGAAGGAAAAAGCTGTAGAGCGAAACTGCATTAGGAGCGGGTCACTTTGGAGCACAGGGACTACAAAGACGTAGTTTGAATCCTAAGGTTATTCAGGATAATTCAGGCCCGCAATTGCTGACACAGGCCAAGCACAGCTGGAGACTGAAGTCTCTGAAACTTTCCCTTTTGCTATTTCCATCCGCGATGGGGTGGCAGAGCCAGGAGGGGACAGGAGGCCACGCAGGAGAGGACAAGCCAGCAGCCACCAGCATGACCACCACTGCTTTCTTCATGCTTTTGTCCAGGTCATCGGTTTTCCCACTGACGACCCACAGATCCCACGCTCCACAAAAAAATTCTGCAAAAAGTAGCTAGGGACTAGACTTTAACTAAGTGACAATTCACTGTACAGGGGTCTGCACCCCCAGAATATTTTCAGAGGTTGATATGTAGGAAAAAAGGCAAAAAAAAATCAGTCTAATGTATCTTTCCAGCTGATAACCTGAATAACCATAATGCATGGAGGAGACAGAGAAGGGGGGGAAAATTATGTCATTAATTGCCATAGTTGAAATAAAACTTCATGAAAAGGTTGCTGGTTTGGTTTGGGGTTTATATATAAATGTATAAATGTGCACTTTTTGGCAACATTTGGCATTAACCAGCACAGCATGGGAATTAACAAAAAAATTGCCTGCTGAAGTTTGTATCAACTTCCTTTCCAGGGCTCATATCGCTTTTTCATTCTCTTCCAGGCATTCTTCTCCAAGTTCATCAATTTGATTTATCCAAGACTGTTGCAGTGTCAAGGGAAACGGCAATCAGCATTCTTCCCTCTGTACCTCATCTAATCTTCTTCCGCTAAGCACACGCTTCCCTCACACGGCTGCCTACGAGGGCGGGTTGATTCACGCTGCCAGTCTTGATTGGGATTTATACCAGCACACGATAAGCCTCAACTTAAAAATCGATCTTATTTAACTTGTTATTTTCTTTTTAAGTTGCTTTCTTAAATAAGCATACTTATCAATCAGTAACCAGTATTGCATGTTTATATGCAAACAAATACGGCCCTCAGATACAGTCTGGTAATCCATCTTGCAAAGCAGGAGGAGCTTCGCTATCTGTAATGTATATTTAGGCAAATGCAGTTCTCAGCATATGTAGATTTAGTTTTACTTTTTTTTCAATAGGAAGGTAGTGAATCAAGTCTTTTATTTTTAGCACCAGTAATAAAAAGAACCTCCTCTCCAGCACACATCTTTTCATCCGTAGTATGCAGGGAACTTAAAAACAACAAAGAAACCCTGCAAACAAACCAACCCCTGCCAGTAGTATTACTAGATTCTTTTTCTTTATTCATGACAACCTCCAGCTGGAATTATAGAAGATGAACAAAAAACCAACTATTTATTAATGAATAGGCATACTGGATACATAAGCTTTTATTAATTTTGCCTTTATCAGTTAATGGTTTTTTTGCCTAAGGGAAACATTGCCTACAGCAAGGGAATGAGTTAACAGCAACAAGGAATCATGACTTCAGAGTGTTTAGAACTAGTGAATCTCCTCATCCCACATTTAATTTTTAGTCATTGACTGGAAGAAGAAAGACCCCAACCCATCCTGTGTTGCAGCTTTCAGTTATTGACCGGAACTCACTGCAGAAATGTAAATAAAATATGTATTTTCTTCTTCTGCAGAAAAGATTACAGCCATCAATATCTGATTTAGCTCCGCAATAAACTCTTGCTCCAGCTGTTCAATGTTCCCATCAGTTCAAACACCTAACTTTGGCAGGCAGCGGGTACTGCTTTAAAATGACTTCATTTAATTAATTATTTCAATAGGCTAAAGTAAGTTTAGGTTTTAAAGGTGTTCATCTTCCAATACTAATGTATTTCAAAAGAGAAATATCTACTTAAAATTTTCAGTCTTTTTGGTTGTGATATATATCTATCACTGCATACACACTTTTCTTTTATTGAGCTTTGCCTTTTATGACCTTTTCATCAACATCATCTGGAGAACTGTTCTCTCATTTTAATTAAACACAGAGTACTTTTACAGCCTGTATTATCGTACAAAGCGCCCTAAAGCGAGAATTGTGTTGATCTAAGCTATTTCATCCACAAGCGCACTTGCAGACCTAGAAGCCCTGCAGGTGGACTGCCAGAGTGTTTTTTGCACGCGGTCATACGTAAACTCTGAAAGCAATGACAGAAAGACCTATTGGCCGATTATCTGTTGCTGTGATCGCTAAAATGGATTAAATTCAAGCCAAGCTGGGCATGACCACCCTTCGGCGGGTGCATCTCATACCGTGATAAAGCGCAGAGTTGCCAAATAAATAACAAGAAGGTTTCAGATGTGGATTTCACATACATATATATATATTTATATACCCAAAGAAGCAGCTACCTTTTCAATGAGTTTTTAGGTACCACCACTGCTGAAATCAGTGAAAGCTACTGAAGTTACAAATCAAGCCCACATGTAAAGTGTGGTTTTAGACATTCACTATGCCCAAGAAGTCTCGCACTTACAAATACTGTGCTTTGCTGGTCTGGAGCAAAACCGCTCCAAGGTTTCCTATGGCTTGAGGCAGGGCACCTCTAAAGGCAATTAGAGGCTACAAAGCCCCACGCTGACTAGTTCCCACTATCAGGACGATTTCTATTCTAAGGACTGTCTCACTGGGTTTGGGCACTTCCAAAATCCTAGGGTCATTTTTAAGAACTTCAGCAAGGGCAAAGCAGAGAGTCGCTCCAGGAGAGTAAAATTTCTGATGGAGATTTAGCTTCCAGCAAGATGCTGAACAAAAGCAGGCACCAAATGGGGTTATAAACATACTAATTTTTCTCTTGTTTAACCAATATCTTTTGTAAGTTGAGCTCCAAGCCAAACCTAGGATGCTTTTCATATGAAAGAAATGTAGTCACTCCGCTCCATATTGCTGATTTACTGTTCATCCTCTCTGCAAAACTTTGCCTTTAAAGCAACCAGATAGGAAAATATCTGTTAAGGTCTCTTGGTTTTGGGTGTTGTCAGGGAAGAGAAACTAATCCCCTTAAATAAGGTATTGATTCAAGCGCTCGAATCGATGAGAACCAGGACTGCATGTTGCTCGGGAAGGATATTGCATGCACGGAGACTCAGCTGAGGAAAGCTGACCTTGGACATGTTCACACACCGTAGAGTGTACAGACTCTGTTTTTAACAGATATTAAAGCAGTACAAAAAGTTTTCAGACGAATCTGCAAGCAGATATGAGGCAGGCACAGCCCATTTCTAGCAAGAACGCTTCCTGCTGAGGTCGGCAGTAAAGCAAAATCCACACGCTGTTCACCCTTGCCTCTAACTCCAGCAACAGCATTCAACGACAAGGCAACCAGGAAAGAGTAAAATACTGCTAGAGCAGGTGCCCCATCCAATTTAGGCCAGGACCCTCAGTGGTGACTTGTACCTAAAACCCTTGGAGTTGACATAAGCCTGAAACCCAGCTGCCCCAATTAACATCACTGGCACGTTACTGAATGAGCTATCCAGGCATCTTCCAGTGATGTGGCCTCCTCTTTTACGAAGTGGAAAGCACTTAGCAGGTAGACCATATAATTTTTCCACTTTAGCTATACTTTTCATTGAAACAAAGGGTTTTCTTATTTGCTCTCTACCTTCGGCTGGGGTTCACATTGTGCCATAACGCAGTTCCTTCATAAAATTATTAGTTGGGAACAGTAAGACCTTTAAACCAAGGCAAGCCCACATGCCAGTTTGTAGTCGTAACAGATATTGCAATTACACAAATGCTCAGCTGGAATATACTGTTCCTCAGTGGGTTATATCATGCAAGCCCGCAGAACACGTGTGGGCAGAAAATTCTTATTTGCTTGCTGAGTAGGTGTGCGACTTCGCTATCAGATGCTTACTTATCAAAACATATGTTTAAGAGATTATCTGCGAAGGTGTAAAACCAGGAGGTGCCGAACACAAGTGCAGTGATTGACAGAGCGAGACGTGCGAGACAAGCGAGCGCACACCCTGCGCCTGCAGATCTCTGCCCTGCGCAGGCACCCGGCAGCCTGCGGTGTGAGCCTCTAATGAGCAGAAACCGGGCACCACGTTGAAAGTGTCCTTTGTGCGGCACAAGGTTCCCTACAGAGTGAATTAAAAAACAGACATTACTGAATCGCTTAGTTTTCCTCATTAAAAGTGATTCATAAGTGTGAGGGAGGACAGTCTTGGGAGAAGGTGGTGGGACGGGGCTCAGAGCCTGGTGCTGCAAGTGTCCAGCCCTGGACAGGCCCCATAGCAGAAATGGGGCACAAGGGCTATCAAAACTGTATTTTGTCTAGGTGCACACTTTTTTTGTGTGGATACAGTAGAAGCTGGCTTAGGCCACTGTTTAGTAGTTTCCAAAATCAGGAAGAACTCCTTAATAGAGCAAAGACCAGGCAGGAAAAAAAAAAAAAAAAAAGCCCGCCCCCCCCCAAAAACAGTTGACCTGTGAGCATAAAATGCAAAGCTTTGCTTTGTAGTTGATCCTTCAGCTGTTACATGAAAGCCGCGTTGTTTTGCAAGGCGAAAAGCCTCGTGCTTTCTCCTCGTTGGATCAGAAACCAACAGGGGGAAAAGAAAGCACATTACTTACGTTCCTAAGTAAAACTGGATATGGCTGGTAATGAATTCCCTGCTTGACACCGCTGTTAACGCAGAGCGGTGCTTGCACTAACCACACCGCCTCCTCCTAATTGCCACCTTACTTCTACTGACAACCGTGAGTTCGAAACGGAAGCCTTAACGCTGGGAGAAGTTGAGGGACCGCTCCTCCAACCTGCTCTTCGCTACCAGCGTTAGCAGGCAGCACCGCTCAGCACCACCAGGATAAACACCAAACGGCCAAGGAGACTAAAGCGGCAAGGAGCTCAGCAGCTGAGAGGAAAGGCTGTCATTCCCCAGGCCCCCAGGAGGAAACGCATGAGTTACGGATGCAGACAAGTTCAGAACATAGTTTCCAAAGCAAAGGGCCGGGGTTGTTCTCCCGTCTTTGTTTGAGGCCACCCTCCCTGGGAACAACGTGCGAAATAATAATAATTCAAGTATGCAAGCAGCGGTGGAAGCCAACGCTCTGCTCTTCTCTCTGGGTTTTCGTGCTGCCCCCGTTGCTTAGTATCAAAATGTTTTGCAGCCGCACGTTACGAGAGTTAAGATCTGCCAGATGAAATTTGCTCTCTCCCCACTGCTCCTGAAGGGTTATCTTTATGGGCCAAACGGGACGACTCGGACCACGCATCTGCTTCCTGATACTTCCAGAACCGATCAGTCTTACAAAGCATGCAGAGTAGCTGTTACCTGCCTCCCCCCCCCCAAAAAAAATTAGTTTTGAAAAAGTGCAGACTACAGGGAGGCCCCGCACTATCTGCTTGTAAAAGCATTTCACCTCCACGCTGTCACTGTTCAAGAGGTGCTCACAGGCTCATATGGGTGCTGTTTGTAAAGCTGTGTGAAAGCCCAGGTTCAGAGACATCATACACCTGATCCATAGAAAAGAAATAAAATTACATTACGTCCTATCCCAGCACCTTACATCATGTCAGCCACAGACACGTCACCCAACACGGATCATTTCAAAGGTAATGCAGAGTTAATCTTTGTGATTTGGGATGCTATCTCCTACAAACGGTCCTCATCCAAAGAGCAGCTCTCTTGCCTCTGATAAAGTACCTTCGTTGCCACAGGGACAGCAAAAACAAATGCCTGAATAATATAAACTACCAGTAACTTTTTTCCCCCAGTCTCCCAAGTCCCAGCTACTTCATAAATCTGAACAGAGCGATGGAGCAGACTTCCATGTCATGGGAGGGGAAGGCATAAATCACGCCACTTGAGAGAACATGTGTGAATACCTCCCCTCCAGCAGATCCCCACTTAATGCAGTCACAAATAATGTGCAACGTCAGCCATTTGACATCCTCTGTACACGAGCGCCTGCGTTCCTCTGGAGCCCATGGGGGCTGGGGACACTGCCAAACTGCCCTCCTCGTGGCTTCATCTCCGCAAATCTCCAAAACCTGATGCCTACTAGGAACTGGGAGGAGAGACTGGAGGAAGATCATCTCTGTACCTGCTCTGGCTTTATAGCCTATTACTAAAAACCTGCTATTGCACATCACAGGCAGGATACAGGGCTAGACGCATGGCTGCACTCATTTCTTCTCCATTCCTAAAGAAAAGCAGGAGGTGAAAAGAGATACCTTGCTCTCACCAAAGCACTGAGAAGTCCCATAGGGATCAGCAAGTGTAATTTCCTAAGAAGTCTAGGTATTTCAGATCACCTCCCAAACTGCTTCTGAGAGCACTCAGCTCTTATCAGCTGGAAAAAAAGGAGTCAGGGTCAGTCTCTGGTCCTCTACACTAGCTGCCACCAGCTGCTCTGAGTAAGCGGTCACAGCAACATCTCCAGGGCATCGGACACCAGGGCAGCATCTGGTGCTTGGTTTCAACGGCCAAGCAGTCATTTGTAAGGTCCTGCTTCACGTGAGGCTCCCAGGTGCTAGGGCAAAGGCGGGTAGGACCCTTCTCCTTCACACCTGCAAAGAGTTTCATTGAACAGAGTAATACCATCACATCCTCAGTGTGAAGCAGGGACACATGGCCTAGTGTCCAATACCTGTAACTCGTTTTCCAAAACCAATTTTAAATCTGATTCAAATGACTGTGTTCAAAGAAGGCAGGAAGGCAAAGGGAAACAGTCCCTAGCTCAGCTCGTAGCTGAATTCAGTTGTAACTGGGGGCTGTTACTGCAATCGCTGCTGCAGCAACTGCAGATCCCAGCTGGAGAAAGCAGCAGGGACCAAAGCTCCAGCACACGCAGTGGTGGCCCACACCTATTTAGGTGGATCAAGCCTGGAAGGGGTCAAGCAGATGCAGACTGGGCCTGATGTGCCAGGAAGCTGGTCACGGTGGTCCTCCAAGCACTCCCTGAAGCACAGGGCCAAAGCGGATGCTAAGCACCAGGGTTACAAAACTGTTGTGTCCATCCAACAGGGGAGATGGAAAACACATGTACAAAGGTCCCCTGTTCTTCACTCTCCCTTCAAACAAACCCTAGGACTCCTGGGTCTGACCCAGGGAACGCCTAGACTCACTTCGACATTTCCCGATCAACCCATTTAATTCCTCTGTGCTTCCATCCGCCCATTAAGTGCATGTCCCGCAGGGCTGATACACCCTGCCACACACAGAGCGTTTCATTAAAAACCTTAAAGTGACAAGGAGTGTTAAGCAGATATAAAGGACATCAGTCATTTACCCATCTGGTGGAAAGTCTAGTTGCTGGCAGAAAACAGAGAGGATTGTTATGGCAAGATCTACCATATGGCACCATTATGTGTCTCTTTGCAAGTGCTTTCTCTTAGCATGCAAGCAAGATCCTAGCCTTTGAAGAAATGCCGTATTGTTAGCCTGGATACACAGGAGCCTCTTGAAAGAAGCCGTGGCAGATGGCACAGCTTTGTTCTCGGGGTTTGGAGGCAGTTGTTGAAGAAGTGGATATCCCCCCTCCTTCAGGCAGGAGCCGAGACACCCCAGTGACGCGTGGGGCAGTCTCCGCTGCAGGGCTGGTACTTGCATAGCTTCAATGATGTAGTTTGGGTCCGTGCCATGGGTGTCTCCCTCAGCAGCAAGCCACACTGCACAAATGCTCCTAACACATCCTACGGGAACACCTGTGGCTCTTGGAGAAGGGGAACAGCTTGAATCCAATTGATGTTGCCTGGTGGGTGGCACACCACTGATGAGCCAAGGACAGCAAATGCTGCCTGGCGTGAGCCCACGGGATGCACCAGCAGCAGTGCAAGAGAATTGCATTGGAGGCACAGCCTAGCTCCGAACTTCTGGGAAGGACACTTGTCCCAGCAGCCTGAACATTTCCCAGGGAGCTGCAAACGTGCCATCACTAAATCCTGCTGAAAAACTTTGCTTTTGTCAGTGCCTCCCTGCAAGCACCTGCCCCTTCCTGGGTGGCTCAGGCTGGCCGAAGCCCTGACAGGACACGAGACAAAGAAAAGCCTTTCAAATGGGGCCAGTGCCCACTTGAGCGACATCCCAACAATGCTCAGACGAAAGCCCATTCAACCTCGGGGGCGAAAAGGACGGGAAAGGGAAAAGGTTTCTCTGGGAGGAACCAGTGATCATTCATTGACCAAGGCAACGATATTTGCATGTTCTCTGAGGCAGGGAAAAGCTGCAGCCTGCTAGATATTCTTGGCTAGGACAGGATGTATTGTCCTTGCAACCCGAGCTGCAAGTTGGGCATTTCTTACCGACTAATCTGCTCATGTCTGGGTCCAGACAAAAAACCAATCCCCTGTTTCCCCATTGTTCCTCTGGAGAAGCACTTGGATAGCAACAGCATAAAAACAAAACTATTCTGCAGAAGCTGAAAGTCAAGTAGTTACAATCCAAAGTATCCATATAATACAGGGCAGGCCATATAATACAGGCCAGGAAAGCAAAGTGAGCTTTTAGCTAAGCAGGCCTTGGAGAGACAAGCGCTGCTCTAAAACCATCCACGCCCTCTTATCCTCTGCCCTTAGTCCGTGGCAATCACTGATTACTTATGCCAAGGATGTTTTCAGGCTCATGTGAACAAGCACATTTAAAAACACCTCAAGCCCAGAGAATTTTTTGCAGGATGGATAGAAAAAGAAGGAGACAATGCTTTCTGAAGTACACAACAGCATAGGATGTGCAGAGCGGAGAGCTTGCTGCACTCAAGTCTATTGGTATTTGTGGGAGCACTGACTCTCCAGGCACTGACTGAATCCACTCCTGCAATGTCCCAGTGTAGCTCCTAGCAAGCACCGCCAGGCCCAGGACCGAAATCTCCAGTGCGGGTCACTTGGAATACAGGGCTGAAGGGAAGGAGAGGAGCAAAGAAGTCACTCTGAGACTGCAACGTGGTGAATGGACAAAAGGCTGAAATACATATGGGTGTGTGCATGTGTGTGTGCCTGCGTGAGTGCGTATGCATGTTTGTGTAAGCCCAGAAATCCCAAGGATCCCAAGGATCCCGGGAAAGGAGGCAGCCTTGTGGGTAAGGCACAGGACAAGAATTCAGGAGATCTGGATTTGTCACCTTTCTGCATGACTTTGGGTTCATCCTTCCACCTCTCTGCCTCAGCCCCCTCTTTGAGCAGAGGACATGCCATCACCCCATCTCGGGCCTGTTGTCTCGGGTAGTGAGGCTGCAAGGTCTCCGGAGGCAGGAGCTCTGCCTTAGTGCATGGATCGGCCCTAACGATAAGACTACATCAGCCAAGCCAAAGACTGCACCGGGGAACAGGGATACAACAGCACTTTGGGGAGTCTGACAGCTCCCCCAGGCAAGTCTCGCAGCTGGCCAACATTTTCATGCTGATTTCAAGGCACAAGAACATTTTCTAAGTTGAGAAGCACCATCCATCCCCTGCTGCTTTGGCACCACAGGCCATGCGTGCTATCTCGGGTTGTGCTACCTTGTCTAGATCTAGCACTAGGTACAAAAAGCAGCCTGGAGGCGACCTCCTGCGTCACCTGGTGCAGTCTTTTGTTGTTGTGATATATAATCATAAATTACCAAGTTCCACTTCCAATCCAGCAAGATGCTTTACCCCTTTAACACCCCCACTGCTGACGGGGCTGCTCCGAAGGTCACTCCATCCGCAGTCCGTTTCTCTCCCCAAGTCCGCAGCTCACCGGGGCTCCAGACCTGGCCGAGGACCAACCTCAGCTGGCAAAGCCTCCGGACCCTCTCCAACTACCTTGACTTCCCTCAACCCAATTCACCGAGACAACTGGGACTTTCAAGAGAGCTCTGATCCGACAAAGCGGGCACAAGCCACTGTCAAGCGTGAAGGACCTGGCAGAGTCAGGACTGCCGTGTTTTTAAGCGACATCTTTCAGCCCCTGGTCAGGCTCCAGCAGGCGTAAAAATCAGCCCAGTGCCTCTGAGTGCGTTCTCTGTCTCTGATCCAAACCTTACACAGTGGGTTTATACAGAAACAGCAGGACACTTTCCAAGCCATTTGACTAACGCTGAAATTTAATACCCGACACCGACAGGTTACCGAGAGTGAGAAGGAGCTAGTTGTAATGAGGTGGGCCAGGGTATTTGCATCTCCATTCCCCATTTGGGGGAATCTGCCATCTCGCACACTTGGGCAAGAGCTCGGCTTCTTTCTCCTTCCCACCCAGCGCTGTGTCAGGGGTGGGAGCCAGGGTACAGATTCACCCACGGGGTTTTCCCGGGAGCCAGCGGGCTGCAGCTGTTTACAGCGGAGCATGGCAGGGACCCGCTCCCCTTTGCTCCTCGAATGACTTCACCTGCCCTGGGGACCAAGCTGCGGTTCACATTTGACTCCGCTCCCTGGCGGAGCAGCTGCGTCGAAGGCTTATTCTCACCACCAGCTGGGAGAAAAAGGGAAAGCCTGGCAGCACGGAGCAAGGGGAAGGGAGCCCAAGAACCACATCACAGCCTGCCCTGGACGAGCAACACAAGCGCCTTTCAACACCCTCCTGCAGAGGCTGGTCCCTACAGGTGCTGCCTCACTCCCACCTGGCTGGACGCACAGTTCTCCCCAGCAGTATATTCTTCACATGAGCTATACGGCTGAATTTGGAGGAGACCCTCTGAGATTCCTGGGCTGACCTGAGATGCTGTAGGCATGCAGGCCTGGTTGGGCTCCAGTAAGTATCCAGCACGTGAGCCTCAGCAGATGTTTCCTTCAGCCTGTCTGGTAATGCCAAGCCTGCATCACAACAAGCTCTTATCCTCTGTTCGGCTGGGGCAAGTCAGGAATTTTCCACTGGAAAGAGTTTCCACAGGAAAATCTGATTTTGCTAAGCTATCAGTCAAGAAAGAAGTGAAACAAAGCAGTTTTTTGCAGCCTGAAGAAATCAAATCTGATTGACAGTGGTTTGCCAGATGGCTGCAAGAACACATCCTTCTGAAGGGATTTCTTTTCCCTGCCATGGTGCACCGTCCTACACAAGTCCAGGTCTGGGAATATCCTGTCATCTAACCTCTCCCATGGAGGAGGTCGCCTGGACAAATGCTACTCTCATAACGCAACCTGGAGCCCTCTTCAACCAAGCGACGTGGGTCACTGACGCTACACTGCCAGATGTCCAAAGAGAAATGCTATACCATGGTGTGTGACTGACCAGGGTCATGATTTCCAGCTCCCTCTTTGCAACAAAACAGATTTTCCTGCAAGACCAACAAGTAAAAAGCACTCCACACATACAGGGGACACCTGCTCTATCAGCTTTGGCACTGCTACATCAGTCTCCAGCTCGCTGCTCCTGCTGCCCAAAGCCACAGCATAAAGACAAGGCTGGGGAGTTACAGAGGAGCCCTAACAGGACCAGCATCAACCAGCCCAAGGACACCCCCCAGGGCCCTGGAGCTGACATGGCTACAGACACTCCTCCCGTTACTGGGAGCCCACACTTTTCCAGTGCCCACTCCCTGCAGGAGAGAGCAGCCAAGGGAAAGCACTACAACTTGTGCCCCATCTCTTCCTACAGATGATCCTGAAGTAAACCCATCTGCGAGTGGATATCCTCCCCAGAGCCTGTCAGCCCACGAGGAAATCTGTGGGACGGAGCAACCGGGCTGACATGGAGATGGCACCAGTTGAAACAAGCCAAGTCTTGGCAGCCTCCTCCCGGAAAGGGCCCAGCACCCAAACAGCCTGTGCTGTTGGTCCGGGCATCCAAGAAACATCACACCCAAAACCACATCACACGAAAACAACCTCGCTGCTCCAGGGCTGTTAGTCCCCCTCCTCAAGGGAGGCTGAAGCCACTTAGGGCAGCATGTGTGCCAGCAGAGCCTGCAACCCCCTGGGACCAATTGCACCCACCTGGTCAGACGCATACATGCTATCAGCTCTAAGAAATCAATACTTTATAACCGAAAGGAGAAACCACCACAAAAGAAAGTGAGGGGAAGAGGCTGGCTGCAAAAGTTGGGCTAGTTCCAGGACTGACAGCTGTCTAGCCCTGAGCCTTAAAGCATGGCAGGTACTTCAGGGATGAGCAGAGCACATAGGAGTTCAAGGTTCAGCACAAAACTGCTCCCAACAGCAGGTTCCAATGTTCCCTTTGCATCAAAGCTTGTCTGAAAACTCATAACCAGCTCTGTCTTCACTGGGGAATATAGATAGGGGGGAAAAAAGAGAGGAACAAGAAAGGGGTCCTACTTACCACCAGCTCAGTGAACATGGCATCCAGTTCTTCCACCGGTGGCATCGGCAGCGCGGGCTCCATGGTCTGCAGGGCGAAGCTGCTGTCATTGCGAAGCCGGTACGTGATCTCTGGGTGATCGCTGCTCCGAAAGCAGCAGAAGATAAACGAGATCCCTCGGCTGCTTCTTTTTCTTGGGGCCATGGCCAAAATCCTCTGCGTCCCTCCCTTCTAGGTACTAGATCCTGGGAAAAAGAGAAAAGAGGAGGCTTGAGTACTCGCTCTGTAGCGCTGCGCTTTCCGTTACTCGGAGAGGAGAATGAATCAAAGCCACCCACAAGCACAACGCGGCGGGGAAAAAAGGAGACGGTTTACATGCCAAATATTTCCGTTCAGATTTGACATTTATGGTTCTGGCAATCTTGACTATTGTGTTAATTAAAAAGATGCATTTGCTCTCCTTGCTCTGAAGCGAGACGGCAGAGCGGGCAGAGGCAGGCGGACGCGCCGGCGTCCCCGGCGCTCGCAGCCCGAAGGGCGGATGGGCCCCGGCCCCTCGGCTCCCCTCCCGGCCGCCGCCTCCAGGCCCCCGGAGCAAATCACAGCAAATCACTGCAACGCCGATCTCCCCGTGCCGCGCTGCACCGCGCCGCGCCGCTCCTTCAGGTCTGGCAGCCAGAACAAAACCCTCCGCAAGCCGGCCACGGGGGATGACAGATTTGGTAGGCGGCTGCCAGAACAGCTGTATCTGCTCGACGCCACCAGGTAAACAAACCCCAGAGCCAGCCCGGAGAGCTTCGAGGGCGACTAAACACGGGAAGACTTCACGCGGCTCAGGAAGCCCAGAGCTACAAATGGCTGGGGACGGCGGGGGAAAATATCATATATTCGCATCCCACCCTTAAGCGCGTCCCTAAGCATCCACTTCCAGCCGCTGGTTGGGTGGCTCTTTTTCGGGTCAGGTTTTATTTGGCTTTAATTAGATAAACCCTAGCTGAAATTCCAGTAAATATTTATGAGACCTGATTTCAGCTGATTAAATCGCCTGGTGCCGGTATCTCAGACTTTCCTACACAGTGCTTACGTTGTGCCTCACTGAAGTGGTTGGTTTGCTCAGTTCTCCTGACTTCTCAAACCCACTCCGAGAGCGAACCTCGCGGTGGGAGAGGAAACGCGCAGCAGCGAGCCAGCCGGAAAGCACCGCGCGCACGCCAAGGACCAGCCAAATAACAAATTACTGCACCAAAAGTGTTACTGTCTACGATGGAAGTCCACACTAAAACAGGAGGACCACCTATGAAGAACGAACACAGCAAAGAAATACCCCGGCGAGCAAATCGACCAGCAAAATACAGGATTTTTAAGGAGTTTAAACACTGACTTACAAATTCACAGTGGTACACCTGCGGTCTGACCCAGCACAGCCATCCGCACGGCATTTGTAGCAGCAAACTTCAGCTTCCCACAATAAGGTCCTTGCAGAAAATTCGGACTTTACCCGCTTAAATGAGGATCTGACCCTTGAAATTGTTTTCGACTGAGTATTTTTAACACACAGCAAAATCGGCACTGAAACTAAGAGTGATGGGAAACGATTATTCTGTCTTTACGCAGGATAATCCCGGGCTGTGCGACTACTGTGCGCCCAGACCAGAAGGTCCCCTCTTCTCAAAGAGCCCCAAATCTCATTTCACATTCAGCATCTTGCATTTATAAAAATGCAGCCATTTGAGGAATTTCAGCTGCCATGAAATCTCTCTCATCATAACTCCCAGGCAGCCAGCACCAGAGCAAATCCATTAAGCGTCTGCTGGCATCCATCAGTTTTGAGGAGGGGGTTGAGACCTGATGGGAAGTTTCTCTCCCAAGGTTAACGGGGAGGGAGGGTAACAAAAAACAAAGACACGCAGACCCTGTCCCTGCCGGCGCAGAAGAACACCTATGCACTGAGAACTTTGTTTTTGCAAAGCCACGAGGACCACATCACAGAAGGAAATTATGGCAGGGAGGGCAAAATCAGGCCATGGGACCTTGCCATGCCGCCCGCACGCTGGCTCGGGGCCGCGGTAGCCGCTCTGCTCGTGTTTTGGCATCGCCCCGGCAGGAGTTTGCATCAGTCCGCCTCCAACCAGCTTTGGAAACAGGTCCTGCATGGACCCGACCGAAATGGCCCCTTCTCGTCTTCTGCAGGGCATCTTCTAACTGCTTCCAACACCTCTTCAACCTTATTTTTGAAAGCTGCTGATAGGTACAAGCCATGATTTGGGCCTACAAAACCACAAGGAAAGCTTTTATCAGAAGAACACCTGCTCTTCAGAGATACACACTTCTGCTGATGTTTTATGTGAAGTTTGAATGACAGACTAAAAGGCAAGATTTTATTTTCGGCTTTAAACCAGACAGTCACGTAGTAACCAAGATAAGGTATTTTTGAGCTGGTTTCAGCTCTGCAGCTATTGAAATTCCTAATGTTCATCTATAAACGATTAAAAAAAAAAACCCTATAGTGCAGGCAGAGTGATCTGTAGGTTATTAGCAACAAAGACTAAAATGGGAAGAGAAAGAATATGCTAGCTACCAGGCAAATAGCGTAAACCTTAAGAACGTTGATGAATATTCATTACTGTGATGGATAAAAATCAAAACACTGCTTCGTGGCAGGTCCTTAAGACTGTTTCAGATAGCACAGATTGCATCACCAGAACAAAGTACAGGTACACAGCCTTTTCTTTTCCCTGTAAATTCTATAAAAATCAGTTATACATGGAGAAAAAATGACAGCTATTTACAACCTAGACACTTGAATTAAGCAAAGAAATGGGATCAGTTCTATGCAGTGTCATATGTTGAATATCGTGCTCCCACCTCCTATTTATACATCTGAACTTTAATTAGATCAATATATTTAAGTCAGACCATGATCTAATGGTGCCTTCTGGCTTCTGCTATTGAGCAGGCCAGAATAAATTAAATTTAATTACCTCTGCATACACAGACCAAGAGAAGATAGCATGGGAAGGGTCTTTGAGGGAACTTCTAGTCAAACCCCAAATCACAAGGCAGGATCAAGTAGACTGAATCATTCCCAGACTGGTTCACTTTTACTGAAACAAGAGTGGAAACATGCCTGCAATGAGCTCAGCCAGGACAGCAGAGAGATCAGAATGAAGGAGGGAGATCAGGATGAAGGAGGGAGACCAGTCGCAGTCAGAGAGGCTGTGTGAACTAGTTCTCACACAGTAAGTCTGATCAAGGTCATCACAGCTAACCCACATCAGTTGTGCACTTGCAGAAATTTATAAAAGGCTAGCCTTATTTCATATGTAATTAAGCAAATGATGGTGTTCATCTTGGTTCACCAAGGCCTCCAAAAGACTTCTCCTATGGTAACATGAAGCAGTAGTCACAGCTATGGACCTAGAGGACAACTCTTTCTCTCACTTGGGCACATGCAGAATTATCCCAGCTCGACCCTTTCATGACTATTGGGCATGTGGATAAAAACCCCATCTTTAGCCCAAGAACTCACATGACAGATGGCAGCGGTTACATCTTGCAACTGAAGCTGATTTTCTATGAGGCGCTAGCATGCATGTGTACTCCCAGGGAAGAGCTGAATTTGTTTCGGCTGCCTGCCTGCTCCATCCTGCAACCACGTCCGGTTTTATTCCCCAGGAGGAGCCAGATGAGGTTTGGGAACTATAAAGATAGAACCTAATTAATTACAGAGATTTTTGGCAAGCTGGAGGAGATAAAGGGAATTTGTCTTCTCTGAGCTGAGATAATGAATCATTCAAGCAACTAGACGAGGGAATTGTGTCACTGTCCCCCAGTAATAGGCACTGATGGCAGATAATGCAATACCTGTGGCAACACCAGTGTCTGGCACCCACAGGATACTGCTCATTTCCAAGAAGCCTTGATTAAGTTTCAGCACAACTTCCTCTTGCACTGTCCTGTAAAGGGAGAAATAGAGGCAGAGGTACAAAGGTCTGCAAAGCTACTTCCTTGTCAACTTCTGTTTGTGTATCCGGCAAGAGATGCTCCAGGACATTGTGTCTGGAAGCCAGGAGCACCCCAAGCCCGGTGATGTCCCACCACTCCCTGGTGCCAGCTCTGGTATTCACCAGCCCTGGCCAAGCCATCTCCACCCACCCAAAATGTGAATAGATTTTCTGCTGGGTTAGTGAGCAGAGCCAGCACAGCCCAGGGTGGGGGGACGAGGGAGGAAGAGGTGAAAGAGAGCTGAGAGATCAGTCCAAGCCTGCACCCCTACCAAGGGGGCAGCAGTGTGGCCCTTGAGCACCTCAAGGAGAAAAGGATAAGCAGCCAGAAGAAAAGAAAAGAACAAAGCTGTGCAAAGAGGAGTTCAGCCCCAAATCCTCTACAGTTCAGCTTCAGTTGCTCCAATTACAGGCAGAGCAGGGACTGGGGTTTTTTAAGATCCAGACGCTTAAACAAATGTAATTGCTGTATCTTTGCCCGTAGCTAGAAGTTGAGAACGGCAGAGATGCCTGCAAGATCAGCTCATATAAATTATGGGTCTGGGAGCAAGAGGCAGAGAGCGCCACAAGACAAGAACGAGAGGAAGGGAAAGCAGCTGGGAGGTGTGCAATCCTTCAGCAGAAGACGTTGGAGAAGCAAGTCCTTCTGGTACTACCTGGGTGAAATCTTAACACCTCACCAGGGCAACAGTTGCCAAAAGCAGTTGTCTGAATTTGCTAAATTTGGAACTCATACTGGAAAAAAGGAAAAGTTGTGCTATGACGCAGTGAAGGGTACATGGTGGAGACGTTTTGGATGGCTGCAACCTCTTGGAACAAGGATGGCTTCTTGCTGTGGGGTTGTGCAGCACCGATTACAAAAGGGACGTGGCCCACAGGGGCTTTATACAACAACGAGCTCCAGCACTCAGCAACTGTTCAGCAGCATCAGGAAGCCTGTCTGATGTCCCCAATGTGGGAGATCTGGGCTTAGTGCCGGAGGGAGCGAGGCAGCGGCTAACTGCAAATTGCACACTTGAGTGGGACTTTGCAGGTCTCAATTTCCTGTGGGACCACATATTTCCCCTACTCCTGGCTATCTGCTAGTTTTCTGCTTGGACAAGTACCTCAAGAACCAAAAGATCAGGTAAATCCTGGCATGGCTCTTCCGGAGGCTGGTACCAGCAAGGAGCAGAGAGAGCTCGGGCAACACGACCCCCCTGTCCTGGCAAACCGTGCCCAAACCCAGCACAAGCTTCACAGCAGAACCTGAACTGCGTGAGCAGAGCCCAGGGGAGAAGCGAGGCAGGAGGAAAACGTCCTTGGCTCCATCCGAAGTAGCAACAAGCAATTTGCCGGGGGATTTAATTCGAGCAGGTGGCCACAGCAGAGAAAATCTTGAGGAAAAGGCTAATCAAAAAGAGATTAAAAGGAGGGGAGGGGGAAGGACGGGGCAGTAGGGACTTCATAGGCCCACGTGCTCCTGGGCCCTCATTAGAGGCCAGGCTCCCCTGTCACACCTCTGTGATTTTTTTCCTCCTCACTCAACAGCATCCAATTTGCTTGGTCCCCTTCTGCGGTGACCTTGCGCGCGGCTCTGCGGAGCAGCCGTGCAATGCCTCCAGACGCCTGCAACGCCGCGCCGTACCGCTGCCGCTTCGGCGATGCAAAGCAGCAGGGAGCTGTTTTAATCAAGCCACCTTCCCCTCCCTTTTCAGGTTATCTAGCTGGCTTTTATGCAGTCTTCTTTTATTAAAGCCAACAAGGATAAAAATGAAGCTTTAGCTTGGAGTTAATCAGAGCACTCCTTTCAGCCACTCCCTGCTTTGCCAAGCAGTCATAAAATAGAGATTAGGGTGCCCCCGCCACCCCCGGAGGATGAGCCACCAGGACACAGGCCATGGGCGGCAGCGATGTGGTGCGAGAAGTGGTTTTGTTGTTTTTCCGCCACGAAAAAAAAAAAGGGGGGGAAAAAAAGCCTACATCGCCCTGAGCACTGCTTAAATGAAATCAGTCATTAGGAGAAAATTGGACCCTGGTGTCAATTCCTCCTTTGCTTTAAGGAAACAAGAGCAGCAATTACTGCTTGAATATTCAATAGCTTCTTCAGCAGCCTAAATTAGCCTGTGCGGAGCAACGTGCTGCTGAAGCGTGTCCATGACCGATGCCCCAACAAGCTGGTTTAAAGCTAATGCTGGTACCGCAGCACGAAAAAACCTGGTACGGGTACAAACGCATGCAAACGAGCATGCACGCTCCTCTTCGCACCCGCCTCCGAATCTACACAGCAGCTAGGAGCTAAACTGTCAAATATGAATATTAGCTTGCTTTTCTGGCTCCTCTCCCATCCCCTCCCAAAAGGATACAAGATCCCAGACAAGCTCTTTCCCAAGAGCGAGCTTCATTTCGGTGTGCACAAGGGGCAGCTATTCTTGTGCAAGTGCAATTGCACTCACTGACCCGCTCCGCCAAGCTCTGACGGATTTCGGCTGGTGGCTTCTCACCTCCCACCACGGAGGGCTGGAGGTGGGCAGCAGCACAGACCTGCCCCTTCCTCCCCAGACGCTTTTCCCTACATGTACGACACCTAGCACGGTGCAGATATTAGCGCAATGCGAGCCAAGTCCATTAATGAGCTTGCATCATTTTTCCAAACAAAGGGTTCTGGATGGTTTTTCTCCCACAATAATTCTCACCCGGACATCCACAGCAGCAAGAGCTACATGTTCCCACCACATTTGCTACATCAGCTGCAAGTCTGAGATATCCTCTGCAAAACACCAACGCCTTCTCTGGGCATGTTTTGCTTTTTCACGTGACAGACTCAAGGCACCCGGCACCCTCCTTGGTGTTGCAGCTAACCTGGCCCCTTCTCGGCCTCGGCTCTGAGAGCAAGCCCTCCGAAATACGTGCACGGTGCACTGCCCATCGGAGCAGACTGCAGCATGGAGGCTCAGCTACCGCTGAAGAGCAAGAATTGCTGTTCTGTTTTATGTTTGCACCAAAGCGGGTGCCAAGAAGCCCTTTTTATTGAGAGCAACACAAGTGGTATTTATTTATTTTTTTCAAAACTTCAAAATAGACCCCTTGTTTGGGTGAGAAACTAAGAAACAGGGCTGGATTCACCTAACTGGAAACCTAACTAAAAGCCAACTTTACTCAAGCGCAAAAGCCCAGAAAACGTAAAGCAGTCACCACCACCTCCAAGAACCGATCCAGCACTGAACAGGGGGCCTGCAGTCACGGCTGTAAGGCAGTTTCTATTAAAAGTAACCAAACGGATTTTTTGGCCACAAACTCCCACACAGATTTCCAAAAAGTCCTTTCTCAGGCATAAAACTGTTTCCGAGCAGAGCCTGCGCACGAGAGGAATGTTTGTGTTTGGTTGACATACGTGTGCGTCGGCAGGAGACGGTTTTGCTCCCGGAGAAGGAAGGAAAACCGCCCGGCCCAAACACCATAAACTGCTTGACGACTGCCTTTTTCCCCAGAACCCCCCCGTGAAACAGCATCTCTGCGTGGAAAGCACCCGAGGGGGGTTTGCTGGTGGGACAGACCACGGGAAAGCGCCGGCACAACCTCCGTCAAGGGGGACAAGATGCTCCCGCTGCCCGGGATCGCTCCCGCCGGCACGTGGTGGGCAGAGCTAAGGACGCCCCACCACAGGAGGTCTGCCTTACTACCTCCAATAGCCAGGAGGGTTTCCAAAGGTTTTGCTGCCAGGGGCTGCGCATGCAAACGCGCTTGCTCCGACCCAGCCGTTATCAGGAAAAATCAGCTGCCGGGAGGGGATGGTGGTCTGACTCATCACGAAAGCACAAGAGTTCTCATTCCCAGAGTAAGCAAATCTCAAAGACTTCAGTTTCATAGATTACATACATCTGCCAAATCCTAAATTACACCAGGTCCTCCTCCCCCTTTCCGAAACCCCGTTATACCCCACGGCCCAGAAGAAGGGGGCTTTGCAGCGCCGCGTTTTGCTCAGGCTGCACGACTGCAAAGCGCCGTCCGCACAGCGCCACTGATTTACGAAGGAGCTGGCTGCAGCTGCAGACTCTGAGACGAGGCCGCTGCCATCGCCACGGCCGGCAGCTCGATCCCCGAAAGCCCCATCTGCCAACACCGTAAGAAAAACTAACGCTCGCACAAAATGCGTTCACGGCTTTTTGTATTCTTTCCTTTCGTCATGGCGTTCGTGAAAAGCTGGAGTGTGCATCTGGGCCTGCCGCCTCTCGAGAACACGTTTCGCTCCGCTCAAGGCCGAGCGAGCTTACAGAAACGTTTTGGGGCCCAGATGGTGAAATTCAGATCGCAGCATCAAAAATCAAATCAGTTTAGAGCCAGTACATAACTATGTATCCGCAGGAAAAAAAAAAAAAAAGGTTGCTGTTTCACAAATTTATAATGCTCCCGGAGAGCCTTCCTTTCCCCGTCTAAACAAAATCGAGACCTACTTCAAGCAATCAAGTGCTGGGATGGTTTTTTGCGTGCGCCTGTGTGTGGCTCTCGTCTCAGGAAGTGCTCCTGATGCTGCTTGGAGGAAAGAGCAACAATTTTCACCGCACGGAAAGCAAGCACCCGCCTGTACCACTGCACAGCTTACAGGACAGCTTTCCGGAGTGCGAGCAAGCTGCGAGCCAAGGGAATCGCACACGTTGTTGACTCTGCAATCCGGTTTTCTGGGGGAGAAGTGTGGCACACAGCAGGGCGAGACATTATCTCTCTTAAAACCCTCCAACTGGAATCAATTCTTGGAGCAGAGTCGCAAGGCTTTGGCAACGGAGCAAAAACCCGGAGGAGGGGATTGTCGCCTCCGTGTTGCTTGAATACCTCTGTCCTGGAGCCGAGGGGACAACCCAGCTGGCCAAGAAGAAGATGCCTCTGGCTACCGCGGTCCCCCCGCTCCAGCTGCGGGAATTCCCTGCAGAGCCGGCGTTACGGAGAGTCGGGCACGCAGACGGCGTCGCTGCCGACTCTGGGGGCGCAGCCACGGAGCGTCTCCAGCGGCTGACACCGCTTACGCCACGGATACAGTCAACCAGGGAGATGCTGCAGAGAAAAAACGTTTTCCTAATTTTGAGGATAAAAACCAACCTTGCTGAAAGTTTCCCGGTCAGCTAGACTGTGAGTGGCACGGCGCTGCCAAAAGAGGTCACAGGTTCTCAATTAAAAAGGGTGGATTTAATTGGTGATGAGCTCAGTGCCGGCGCCAGATCCTCTACGTCGCTACAGACTGTTTCTTACTTGAACTCCATGAGATCAGCTCGGGCAAATGCCATTTATTTCAGGAACAAGGACAACAAATGTGTAACCATGAATAAGACCCAATTTGGGAACCTATATATATATATATATATATATTTCTTAATGCTCACTAGGGTGCTAAGTGACCCAGTTCTAGAAATTGTGCATTTTTCCAACAGACAGGCAGATCTGTGGTTCTTCTTTTGCAGAAGAAAACTAAAAGCTGGGTGGGGAGGGGAAGAAATGCTTTCCAACTCATATATCCCTCCCTGACCCAGCATGGCCGGTGAGGGCAGCGTGCTGCTAAAATACTTGCCAGCGTCTCAGGGTGAGAGGAGATACCCTCGTCCTCCCCCACCTTGGCTCCATCCTCAGCAATGAGGGTTTTCACAAGCCGAGATCTAGCCCTGCTTGATTTTCATCACTGGTTTTGCCCAAACTGAGGGAAAATGTTCACATAAAGCAAAAAAAAATGCCCCGAGGAGGCTGATAAGACCAGACTATTAAACCCACCCCAGCGTATCATGCATTACGTATAACTAGCAGTGATTCTCTCTGTCTCAGATAATTAGAGAGCTCCCGACACTGCACACAGAGGGACCACCTTCCAGCCCCGACCAAGGCTTCCCTGGCTGCCAGAAGGAGAGCTCCCATCCCAATATTTTGCTATTCATCCCAAAGGATGCGGATGCAAGTTGCTTCCTCTCTGAGATCACTCTGGGCTCCCAGTCCTTTCTTTGAGGATGCAAAGCTGTGGTCAATGACAGCTCAACAGACTGGCAAGTGGAGAGAGAACAGCGTCGTACTTACCATTGTTGGAGGATATTGTTTGCCGATTAGGCTTTTCCTGGAGAACAATAGTTCAGTAAAAGCCCTGCTTTATTTTAATTCCCCTCTTTTTTTTTTTTCCTCCTCCAGCCCTGCTCCTCCAATGAATATTTGGACTCTGACTTTGATTTATTGTATGCAAAGCCTCCTGGCTGAACTTTCCATTTCACTGCTCCCCATTTCATTGGTAATCCCCAGGGTGAGATGGACTCTCTAACTGCAAAATGGGTGGAAGGCAGGCAGGTTTTTCCTCTGTTAAGCCTCTTAATTAATTTGGCATCAGAATCTGGATTTTTGAAGTTGTGCGGCAGCAAACGCTCACTGTACATCAGTACCGCAACATCTAGGGCCAGCACCACGGCAACAAAATGAGGAGCTACCAGCTTAGTCCCAACTGGCTAATTTGGGGTCATGTTTGGAGATTTTAGGATTATCCGTGTTTGAGGTGAGGCTAACAGAGCCACCGGTGTTTATGCAATTTCTGTATCTGAAACAAAACTTTTTAAACCCCAGCTGACTGCGGTGTTTTCCTCTGTTAGAGAATGAAAACTCCGTTGAGGCTGCTTTGAACAGGAACCGTTACTAAAAGAGACCCTTACGGCTAGATGTCTGAGCATATCATTAAACTTCCAGTCCCAAAAGTGCCCAAACCAAACCAAACACATGTGTTAGATCAATCAGTTGGCCTACATGCCACAGGGGATCTGCAATGCTGATTTTGCTTTACGGATTTGAAAATTCTGAAGTTAATCTAGAGTGATTTTTTCCCCTTAAAGTAGGAATTTAGGGTTAAGAATTCCTTGATAAAAATGTTTGATAGCAGAAATTGCCCGCTGGCAACTTTCCTTCCGATATGAAGGACTGACACCAATACCTCCCAGTGCTTCAGCAGATGAGCACAGTAAAACAGTACACATGAGCTTGCTTCACTCACAATTTGATTTTGCACAATTCTACAGAAATAGCACAGAGAAACTAGAATAGCTCCAATGCTAATTCTGCTATTAATGGGGCTGCTAAAAGCAGCAGTTTTTATCATGTTACACTAAAAGACTTCTGCTCACATTTAAACATAAAAAAACAAGCAGGCAGCTAGGGCAGGCAAGTCTAATTGGAAGGCTTAATTATATTTTTTATGTGGATGCAACATCATCTAGATTATGGCAAAAAACCTGCTCTAAAGAGCATGGATTCTGCTTAACAAAGTTACTGGCACAGGGCCACTAACTTGTATGAGAATTCAATCCTCAGGATAGAAAACTGGGGGGGGAAGTAAAATTCAAGGAACTGATGTTGTTACACACCCCAAAGGCAAAGGGTTGCACTGCCCAGGAGGCATTTTGCCCTTGAAACAGGAATGCAAAGTCCTTGCTGCATTGAGCCAGAAGATCTCACCTTGCCTGTTATTACAGGACACAAGCAAGACAGGTACCTCATTAAACTGGGGCTGGTTTAAATTCACAACTGGCACATCTGTCCACAGACTCATCTGAAACTGGGAGAATCCCAAGGGGATGCATTTAAAAATCAATAGAGGCCATTTTATAGTGGCGTTTAGCCTAATCTAGGAAAGTATCAGCATCAGCAACATCAATATAAACCAAATTTAAATATATCAAGTACATGCACAGGATTTCTTTTATTTTTGCATTGGTTTAACCAAATCTGTTTTTTTTTCCAAACACTTCAGAGTGCAAACAGTGTAGCTGTAGCATTGCTAAAGCTTTAGGCGTCCTGCCTGCTCCCATCTCTATAGCCTCTGTGCTAAAATGTTTGCTATTTAAAAAACAAGTCTCTGCACTCAATGAGAAAATGCTTCCAGTAACAAAATCTTCCCTCGGAAGGGGCAATATCACAGTGACAGCAGCCGCCTTCCCCACCGGGGCTATGCGGAGAAGACTCTCTGGATGTCTTTCCTGCCGATAATTCTGCAGGTTTTCACAGAGCACTCCCCTCGAATTGCAATACAAAGTTTCCCTCCCTGTAGATATTTACACAATGATCTCCATTTTCATTAAAAGAAAACAGCCTCTCAATTGCAAAGAAATGCTTGAAAAGTGACCCAAGGGTACTGTAAGAGGCTCAAACACCCTGAGAGAAGATAACTGCTTTTGAAGTCTTTCATTTAATCTCATCTTTTGGAGGGCCAGACTCAGTGTCTAGATATCTGGGACTAGCCCCACCACGGATGTAGCTGCTAGCACAGACGTACCTTCCTAGCAGCCACAGCAGACGTGAGCCCTGGCCCGCACGGCTGAGGTACCCCTCGCCTCTGACGCTGGTCAAAGGAGAAGAAGCCCCCTTGGTCCAAACCTGCAGCACCATCAGCTCTGGCATGCCACTGGGCCTTCCCTTGCCATGTGCCAAAAACCACTGGGGAAACCCTGCGTGCTTCTGGCCTTTGCAAGCTCATACCTCCTTGCAGATGACTTCTTGCTCAGGGTTGGAGACTACCACTCGCTGGCCAGGCAAAAGCACTTCTCCCTGCGCGTCGTTGTTGAACCCTGTCCAGTTCACACATGAACTGCAGCAATCGAGAACACTGTCTCTTTGAGGGTTTTCAGGTCCTGGTGGTGGATGAGCCTTGCAGAGGTCTTCACATCTGTCACCTGGGTAAGACTTCTAGGCACCCCTGGTGATCAGCAGCTCCATGACGTTCCCTCAAACCTCACCTCCTTTCTCAGCTTCAAGGGGATTTATTTGACTGACATCAGGTCAGCCCAGCTCTCCAATGGAAAAATTCCTCACACATACCAAAACACCCTCAGATTTCTTCAAAGGCTTTTGAAACCAAAGCAGCCCTAGCTGGTGAAGGTCATGACTGAGTTTCTTGCTCATAGGAGCTATTCAAGGCTGCAGCCTTTCCATTAACCGGCTCACCAGATCTTTCAATACAGCCAAGACAACACAGTTAATAATCAAGCAGGGCCCAGCAGGTCTAACCGAGCTTGAAACCCAGTGAACTGAGCCTTATTCCTCACTTTGTCCTCTATTATGCCATGCTATGAGGGTCAGAAGTAGGCCAAGCAAATACTTCAAGTGGAGAGGGCTGCATTTATTTGCTCACAAGCGGTTAAGCATGGCCATAAAAAAGAACCCAAAACAACCCACACAAGCAGAGACAGTGCATTCTGGCTAAGGGGCTGCAACAAAGTCAGAGCATCTCTGCTCAAAATACCCAAAGGTAATGTTTTCGTAAGCATAGACACGACATGGATGTTGCCACAAGAAAGCAGGAAACGGCTGGATAAGGCTAATTATGTCTGTCTCAAACTGAATTGCCGATAACAACCACAGCAAATGTTTACTTTCAGCTCCGCAGTAACCCAGGCTTTTCCAGCTGAAAACACCAGCGCCTGCACCTTGGGAAGCAGCAGTCCTGCTGCTGTGTAACACCCAGGCGCTCTCCTGTCCCCCTGCCACCATGGTCCTGGATCTGCCTTCTACCAGCAACGCTATCTATAACGCTGGATTGCCTCGTCTGAGGAAGAGGGCTGCGAAGGGCTGGAAAGAAATTCACGGCACAGTTAACCAGTGTCTTGGCAGCCAAAGAGAACCGTTTCCCGTATGGTACTCAGCACAAGCACAAATACTGCCTTTCTCAAGGCACTGCTTGAGGTTGAGAGCTGGGACCCAAGGAAGACCTGGAGGGACCCTCTAAGTCCATCCCTCTGCCACAAAATAGACCTTGGTTTATCTTCATCTTCCTTACAATGGAGAGCCTGCGGTCGTGCTGCCTAACCACAATCCTCACCTTGAAAAACATCTTCCTCAATATCTAACCTGGGTATCCCCGTGCTCCAAATTAACACCATGGTTTGGATGCCCTAAACACAAGCTAACGAAATACATCCAAGAGTGAGCTATCCTGACATCATCCAAGATCTCAATACTGTCTACAGGAGAAGGAAATTAAATTTTTTTGGACTCCAAGTCTTCACAACACCTTCCAGCACAAGACTTGTAACACTGCAACAAAAGCTTGAAGAAGCTGCGCATTGGATGTAGGCACCTGAAAACTCCAGATTCACTCCACTACAGACAGAGACTGCCACAGGAAGACAAAACTCCCTCAAATAAATGCCTCTAGAGAGACACATAAGACAAAAACTTCAGAACTCCTTTATCACCAATTTTTAGAGCTGGCCAGAGCTACCTGTCCCCATCAATTTGAACCTGAGCTCTAAGAGCAGGAGGAGGGGAGAAAAAGCATCTTCCTGAAAACCACAGGCAATTTTTGCACAGCTGAGTGCCTTGCGGGGGGAGTAACCCATACATCAACAGGAGTACGTGAAGCACATGAATGCTTTATATATTAGATTTCAGTAGTTTCACCAACACATCAGAAGGAAATGGAATGTAAGCTATGCAAATCCACCCCAAGACTGCTTCCTGGCTAATCCAGGTTTAGATTCAGACGCTTATTACCATGGCGTCTAATCAGGTAATGCGTAATAGACAGTTTTATTTTGGGTTCCTAGTCCTTCGGTGTGTTCTTATTAAGGAAAATATGGCATCAAATGAGAAAAAGAAAAAAAGCCAAAAAATACAACGCTCAAAAGTATTCAAGCTCTGGCAGAAAGCAGAGAAGAAAATCCAGGCATGGAAAAATGTACTGATACCTATCACTGAAAAAATAGATATGGAAAAATTTGGTGGCTCACCAGGGACACAGTGAAAAATGATTCCTACCTCACAATCCATCTTATGTCCACAGGGAGGAGGAGGCTGCTGATCTTTATGGGTCCCTTCCCTTCCCCCTCGAGATGTAAGTGATGCACAGATCTCACCCCTCTCTGGTAGGACCCATCTACCAGCAGATAGCTCCCAGCAGCAGTTAGCACAGCTGGAGACACCATAACTTCCATGATACCAAAGTACCACATGGATGCAAAGCACTGGGTGTTCGCTCCGTAACTCTGGGTGACGCATGGCGGGGCAGACAGCCTGCCAAGGCCACCACCAAACACCAGGCCGGACAGAGACTCACCGCTTTGGGCCACACTGGTGGCAGAATTGGTTGTTGGACGAATGCCAATTGTTGGCTGAACACCAATCTCTCACCTCTGCCACATGGCCACAACTCTGATGTTACATATCAGAGAGATCTGGGGCAGGGGACATCACTCAGACTTGACAGGTCTTCCTCTCCATCTGCTGCTCATTCGTTAAGCTTTCCAGTGATGGAAGATGATGAGGTTTTCAACGCTGCTGTACAACTTCCCCTTCAGTACTCGCAATTACCAGCAGCTTTTCCTCCCCAGCCTCCACAATATCACAGAAAACTGGAGTGAAGGAGCCACAGCACCCTTCATGCATTTGCCCAACACAGCTCATATCAGGATGCTCTCCCACCAGCAGCTGCTCAGCCTGCTGATGAAGAACAGAACGGAGGCTCGCAACCAGCTCCAGCAAAGCACCAAGAAATGTAAATGTTGTTATCAGCTTCTAGAGTCACTGGAGTATTGGGTCCACCCTGCTATACTAAAGAAACTGCACTTGGGGAAAAAAAATGGGGGCAGGGGGAAGCAGCACTATGAACACCAAAACTAATGAAAGGAACTTTCCAGATTTGTGCCTGTGAACCTAAGCAATATAAATGAAATTTATATTAAAGCTGAAGGACGAACTTACATTTATTAGACATCAGAGAATCCACATAGGCAAACATTTCCCCCCCAACACACACATGTATGTGCAAACTCCTGCAGTGTGGGCTCTCTGGTGTCTCATAACATGGTAAATCCAACTGAAGTACTTTCCATGGCTTGGATATCATAACATTTATGTGTATTCCCTGATGTCTAGCACAGACGGAGTTTTCATTGTATCTTTTGTTTCAATAAAAAACCTCCATAACACCCTTCTATCCTGATGCCTGTTTTCACAAAACCTGTAGCAGTTCAACATATTTGAAACGAAAGAATTTGGAAGAGAGGACAAAATCTGCCAAGGGACTCAATGAATTGCTGGTGATGGGGAAGGAGGAACAGATGGACAGACCAACTTTATAAGCCTTCTTTCAGTAGGGAACTAAACTAAAAAAAAAGTAGATTAACTTTGAACAATGCACTTTATTACTGAGGAATGTGAAGCAGCTGATATTCTGCCTCTCAGGCACATGTGCTCTATGCTTCATAATCTACTGAATGAATATTCAAATGCTTTAAAAGGAGAAGAAAAACAAAACCCCCAAAAAACAGAGGTTGCAGCTTGCAGCATTTTCATAAGCCTGTTCAGAGACTGGGCTAAATTTACCAGCTCCCATTTAGTTCCCCGGCAGTGCAGGTGGCCAGGCTCTCCCTCCAGCTCTGCACATCCCCACCCTCTCCAGCTCATGGCAGGGCCTGGGGTCTTTCTTCCACACTCCTACAGTCGAAGGCACAGCAGGGAAGGGCAAACGAGGTCAAGAGACTCTTTCCCCGCGCAGCCCAGCCCGTGCCGCAGAGGGAAGGAAGCCTTTGCAAGACTTGTCACCCAAGGACATGGATGAAGGAATCCTTCTCCAACACCAAAAGAACCACACAAATGGTATTTATCTGCCCATAGGGCTAAATGCCCCAACAAAGTCATATTCATTTGTGTGGCCAGTACTACAGTGGGTCTCACTGCAGAGCAAGACTGATTAATTAACAGGATTTGTGTTACCAGTGTAGGCACACACCAAAAAAACCCCCAAGAGTTCATTTTCCCATGTTTGGAGGTGCTACCATTTCTGGACCTCTCTCTACAGCGATGTTTGGAACAGGTTCATTCCCAGTGGATGACTGTCTAAAAGTGGGGTCCTTTGTCCCACTAGAGCAGGTGGGGACCCATGGACAGCTTACACATCTCTATTTCCAAGGCAAAAAGTCTTTCAAAGCCTCAAAAGCTGTGTTTTTGATAGTTTATTTTGGGGCTGTGGATAACAGGCGTGTGAAGAGCATGGTTTACTCATGATAAGCCAGGATGGCAAGCCACTTGAGATATAAAAATAACTTAATGAATACACATATTTAGAGTTATAATTCCACAGCAGCTTTATTGATAGGGATGTCAATCACTCTAACACAGATATAAAACTGGCTGGCAAAATACCTTAGACTATAGCTAGAAATCCATCTGTAACAAATCTAAGCCACGATCTCTATGCATACATTTGGCCGAAGAATACTGCTGCCAGCCATCTTGACTTTCAACGTACAGATGGGCCAGCGGAGTTCTCCAAGCCAGCCACACGGTCAAAGATCGATGAATTTTGATATTACCTACTATAAGCTGGTTGGCAAAATACCAGACAAAAGAAAACCAGTCACCATCTGGTCTGTGCGAATGCTAATACCAATGCAATGCTGGCTAGAGAGCAAGCCAGCATCCAGCTGACTACAGGTGAACTTCCTTCAAATCCCCTCATCACTGAAATAGGGAGCTAAAAGCAGGGAAAAAAGACCCATCACAGCTCTGCAGTACCTTTGAGAGGCGATGGGATTAAGCTAGGGCTCTTGTGTATGTTTTTTTCGATCCACCACTCAAGACACAAAGCTAGGACAGAGGAACATGTGAAGGAAATTAATTCAAAGTCATCACTTGGCTTTCAGTCTCAGAGCAGACAGGGATTTCTAGTGCTACTGATCCTCTTCTGCTCCTGCCCAGGATCCCACAGCTTTATCTAAAGCCTGCAGATGTCAAGGAGAAAGACTGCCATTGATTTCAGCAGCTTTGGTGTTGCTGCCATCTGGGGAAGCACATCACAAACAGCCCCAGTGCCGGGAGATGGGTTGTTGGGGGCTTTATTTGGGGGGGTTCCTCCAACTCAAGATGGGGCCATCTGGAGAACTGTTTTCACTCTGAAAATTCACATCTACTTCACAAGAAGCAATGAACACTGGAGACTTCTTTTTATCTCAGTGGAGCTTCTGGGGTCTGGCCATTTCAGAAATCAGGCAGAACAGGGATCGCTCCACATCAGATAAAGACTACGGGTAAATGCATCTTAGTCATGAAAACCACAGCATTTTGGGAAAGACCCAGGCGGAAGAGAGAAGGCTACTCTGGAGTATTACTTTGAATTGCTCTGGAGCAAATCCAGCATTAATTTTCAACACCTAGGCAGCAAATAATTTGAATTTCATAAACCTATTCAGAGGGAGGTTTGCACACCATATTGGCAGCATTATTCGATAGGTTTTTGCCTCCACTTCATGCATAATTTACGAGAAAACAGCTCCCAACAAACATGATCGCATTCCAGCTCGATGAGTGGATTTAACTGATCCTGCCTTGGGGACAGGGTGACCTCTCAAGATCCCTTCCAGCCCTATTTTAATATGATTTTTACACTGGAAACCGTTTATGGGCTAGCATTTGCATGGATTCATACTTGGAAATAAATGCATCTAAAAGAGTACTTGACAGGTAGAGAAAACAGAAAGGCAATAGCAGTTTTTCCCCTCTCTCAAACAAAAAGCATACAAAAATGACCAGAGGCAGAATTACAATACCCTCAACTCAAATGTTTTCCAAACATGTTCGTTTCCCAGGTTTTCCATTTGCTCTCCGAGAGCCGCACAGAAAGAAGGCTTTTTGCAGGAAAGGCAGCAGAGCACAAGTGGGGCGCAAAGAGGAAGCGCCTCTGCCTTCTCAGCGGGGTATCTCCAAACATGACAGAGTTTGATTGCCACACGGACACTCAGGAAGAGAGAACCAACAAATCCACATGGCCAGCATCTCCTCATCTTTAGGGCAGGCTTTCAAGGTTATTCAAAGCACCTTAAGAAATTACACCTCCATGTCTGATCTCGTTCAGTATGCTTACAAAAAATACAGAAAAAAACATACAATTTCTACATTTCAGCCAGAGAAGCTGAAGTTGTTTCTGAACATCAGTGGACATGGACATCTACAGTTATTACACAGCCAAAACTCTGCAAACAACCACAGGTTAAGAGAGATTGAGGGAGATGCTGACTGGGAGCAGCCTTGATGGTATCCAGTGGCTATGGGCAGAGCTGCTCCTGATTGCCGCAGCTGAACGAGTGACGTGAGCGGCGAGTTTTTCAAAGGGCCCTGAGCCACCTCACTCTGTAGCTGCCCAGCACAGCTCGCTGCACAGCGGGCAGCTTCGCACGGACAACCAGTGCTCCCACGTGCTGCAGAGCTGCAAGATGCGAGTGTTTGGGGACCACGTGGCTGTCACGAGGCCGGTCCCTGCCTCCAGACTCCCTGCCGCTGACACTAAAACTTCCACTCATGCCAACAGCCTAATCAGAAACGGCAGGTCCATAAACCAGAGGCTCAGAAGTCCTTCAAAGTCCAAAGTTGATTTCCACCTCTTTCAACTTCCTTCTGGACACAATCAAAACCAAAGCCAGGCTCCTTTCCGAAGGAGCCTTTCTATCAACTTTACGCGGGCTTTGGATTAGACCTTTTGTAGAAGAGAAAAAAACCTTGCTCAAGGATGATAAAGTCTAGACGCTACAATATATTTTCCATCTGATGTAGCAAAACCTAAAAAGTCCTCCCTTGATCTCTAACTGCCATGATCAAAGCCATTATCCCATTCGGAGCCCTTCTGAAACTTTAGCTTCCAAATGTGCAAGTTATTTTTAAAATCGAAACCAGGCCAAGCCTCTTGCTCTTTGGAGTTTTATGAGGAAACTGGGTGTGCTCCCAAACCTCCCCTCCGCATCTGGAACCGGCCAGCCAAGGGGTTGGAGGGCGCGAGCGGGGAAGGCGGCCCCGGCCTCGCACCTTGGCTTGAGCTGCCGGCCCGCGCGCACGAGAGGCTGCGCGGTGGGATATTCCCCAACCTCAGTTTTGAATCTCCATACGAAGGTTTTTGGAGAGCAAGCGTCCTTTTGCTTCATTTCACTGGGGGAAAAGAACCCGCCCCCTTGGCTTCTCAACCATTTCAGCTCCTCAGCTGTATTTTTTCAGGCTGAATTTTTCAGGCTTACCTCCCTTACATGAATTATAAAGTAGCAGACAAAAATTAACAGCACTAGGCCTATGCATCTGTGTCTGTCTTTGGTGTCCTCTGTCACAGAGGTGCATTATTCTGGTGCCAAAGGAGAGGAAACAGTCTGAAATACCTTCATTTTCTACCTGAATTAAATAAAGCCAAGTGTTATGAGCTTCCTTTATCAGGTAGCAGGAAGCACAAGTGCAGAAGGAATATTCATTTATACACTAAGGGACAGCTGAGGAAATAAGACATTCCTGGAAAAAAATATCTTCCAGTTTCTTGAAGGAGCATTTCAGATAACTGAAAGCAAAGAGAAAATGCACGGCCCTGGAGGCTACGAGAATGCAAGGAGCGAGGTTTTCTTTGCTTTAGACTTCATGGCAAAGCATCCACGTCTTGATGGCCCCCTACCCTTGCCTACCCCTGACGAAGCACCTGCCTCCTGTAGCCCCTGCGCAGGGTTACGAGCCACCGAGGCGGAGGAAGACCCGCGTGGCCCGGGCGGGCGCTCCCCGGCACGGCTCCTGCCAAAGGAGCATCACTGGTCCCCAGTGAGGCCACTCAAAGAGAGGCAACAAAAGCCCAAGCAGCTCATCCGAGCCCAGATGCCCGGCTGGGACTCTGCACTGAGCAGCTGCGGGGGATTTGGTCTCCCCAGGGCCGCGCGCCGGGACCACTGGGCTGCGGCACAGCCGGGCTGCTGCAAAGCCGAGCAAACCACGCCAGCCCAGGCGGGCACCAAACCTCCTGGCGGGTAGCGGACACCACTGGCGAAGGGACCTGGGGCCAGGCCCGATGGGCGAGCTTTGCAGCGAGCCAAGAACAAAGTCAAGGCGAGACAGGTCTGGAGCGACAAGGAGCTGGTGGACCCCCGGGAGGGAGGTATGACAGCACGCCGGAGCCGAGCTGCATCCCCTGCACCCCGAGGCGGACTTCCGACAGGGAGACGTGTCTTAAAGCAGAGGTGCCAAGGGGACAAGAGGCGATCCCAGCCCGGAAGAGGACAGCAGAGCGACGCAGAGCATTGCAACCCATTCGCACACTCCTGTTATTTAAAAAGCCAAAATTAACTCCTTACTGAATGCCTCTAGAAGGCCAGTCCAAAAGCGATGTTAAAGTGGTGACAGTGTGCAAAAAAGCCACGTTGTCTCCTTTTGGTCACAGCACCCTCCTCTAAGCTCTGGTCACCTCCATCCCTATCTCAAGCTTCCGTATTTTTACCCTTTCACAGTTGCCAGCAGCAACTGCTCCTCCTCCCCCCCTTCCCTTAGCCCGACCTCCTCCCAAATTTAATCAGCGATAGCAGCAGATCCACAGAAGCCTTGCAGAGGCGGCAGCACGTGCCGAGAGGCAGGGGATTAGAGACGCGCAGCCCCCGCCGGCTCCCTTGGCTGTCGCTCCCCGTCGGGCTACGGAGGCTTTGCGGAACGTCGGAGCAGCGAGAGCCTCACGCGTTTCGCATGCGAAGCGCTTCGGGAGACGTTATCTGAAAGAGGTGCTCTCCACAAAAGTCCCCGGCTTTCAAGCTCGGTAAATGTCACGGAAAAATTCAAGTCGACAGCCTTCCTTAAGAATAATTCCCATCAGATCGGGCCTTTCCCACCACAGCCTCATGCAACACCTGAGCCTAAAGGACGCGGGCAACCAGCAGCTCGACGCGGGCCGGGAGACCTGCCACCCCCTAAATCTCGGTGGTCTGCTCGGCTCCGTCAGGTGGAGCAACCCGCCCGCTCCCGGGGGCCTCGGCGCGAGGAGCCATACCTGCGCTCGGGTGCAGCTTCCCGCGGCGGTGGTGCCGGTGCCGGCCTGGCGGCGAGCTCGGGCAGCACGCGCGAGCCTGCAGCTCCACGCCGGCAGCTGTTATCGCAGCAAAAACGCTTAAAATGCGAGCCTATCTCCTCGCAGGGGAGGGAGGCAGGCGGGAGGAAACACAATCTAAGCGAAACGCTACATTGCTGCGAGAGACTCCCGGGTTGGATATCAGGAGAGCAGAAAATCCTCGGGCGTTGCGGCAGCGCCTGGGAAACGGCGCCGAGCGAGGCCGCGGCCGCCTTCGCGCCGCACAAAGAACAACGAGCGAGGCGCCTTGGCGGGGACGCCTCCTCCGGGCGAGCACGCCGCGCGGGGAAACCCGAAAAAGGCTTCCCACCGCGCCGGCTCCAGCCCCGCGACAGCGCCGACATGCGACGCCTGCCCCGACGCCGGGGCTCCGCTTCGCCTTGCCCAGTCAACGCGGCGGGGAGGCAGCCCCCGCCTTTGGTCTCGGCCCCCGCACGAGCAAGCTCTGCTCCGCGGCCTGCCGCGACGAAGCCGCCGCCATCCCACCTCGCCCTCGCGCTGGCCCCTTCCCCCTAACGAGCTTCGCCCCGGGAAGGCCGAGAGCGACTACGCATCCATAACCCCTGACGAGAGCTAATCAAAACATGCAGTTACTGACCCCAAGACAGAAGCACAGGAGAGAAAATTTACGGCACGCGTGACACAGGAGAGCGGGCGGTCGTAACGGCTTCTCCGGGATGCGCGAGCCGGCAGATCCACATCCATCATCCGCAACGGCGTGCACTTTGAACTCGCGGCCCCCAGGTTTACACACAGGGTATCTGACCCTATAAATCAGAGCCAGCGAGGGCAGCTCAGCAGCACCTATCCGGCTCAGCAAGGCACCCGAAAGCAAGTCAGACGGCCCCGCGCGGGGTGGCACGGCAGCCAGCGCCCAGCCGCGCTCCGGAGCACGGGAATAACTGCTAGAGGAAAAATGTCGCGTTATCTGCTCGTTTAGACACCGCGCGTGGATCAAGGGTGGGTTCAGCACCGCACCTGTCACATGGCGAGCTTTTCCAGTCATCTTCCTCCTGTTTTGCAGTGCTGTTTTTCTGTCTTTCTCGTCCCCGTGTCAGGGATTCACACAGAGGGGAAGCTTATACACCACCATCCCCCCTTCCAGAGCCAAGCGTGCAAATAAAAGCTGAAAAACAATCTGATCCCCAATCCTGGCAAACCTATGGTAACGTCTTTCCAGGCAGAGGTGTGATTTTTGTTAGGAGGAAAGGGATCCCACAGAGCTAGGGGGTCAAAAGACAAAACTGCACAAGCTCAAGCAAAAGCTCTTTGTTTCTGCATAAAGGCAATTTTTCCTGAAACGCCACTGAGTAACACAGATCTGGCCAGTTTACTGGGGTATACACGAAGGCTTGGCTGAAAGCAACCTCATTATACCGGCTGGGTCATTAAGCGCCAATCAAAACATATAGTCCTCTGATCATCCCATGACGGGCTGGAAACCAAACACGGCTCTCATTTAAACCAGTGGCAATCGGGAATAATCTTTCCAAAACCCCTCAAGCAGAATCCACCCCCCACCGCTGGGGTTTTTTTTTGTTTTTTTTTTTTGTACTTACATAAGCAGCATGACAGATAACTCCGAGGAAATCAGATGCTTAATGATTAAGCGACACTTAGGCAGCACTCTCAAAGATAAATACGCCCTTTGGAAACTCTGCAACAAAAACAGAAGGTATAAACAGACAGTAACTAATTATTCTGATTAAACCTTGGAAGACCTGAAATACCCGACCAGGCCAGACTGCAGGAGAACAAAGCCGGTGTGTGCCTGCACTGCTCACAAAATAAGTCACACCCTTTCCAAAAGAATTCACAGAAATAAACCTAAGCGCTTCTGCGTTGCTTTTGTTTGCATGCGGGTTTCTTAAGGTCTGCGCCGATAGGAAACCTCCGCTGTACCCTCGAGGGATCCCATCCCCATTAGCTAAAATTAGACTTCAATGGAAGTACTCTAGGAGCGGGTAAACGCGGGTTTCTCCAATGCGCGCGCCCACGGCGAGACTCCCCAAACTCGCCCGGGGAGCAGCGCGCTGGCGTCTTCCTCCCACCTGCAAAGGGCCAGCTAAGAACGGATTTGGGGATTGGAAGAAATTAAGAAAAATAAGTAAATAAGGCGAGCTCCCGTGGGCAAGGGAGGGGACGGCGGCTCGACTCCCACAGCCGGGCTCGGCGGTACCCGAGCGGGGACCAGCTCGGAGCAGAGAAGCCCACCCGCAGCACACCCGCCATCACGGGCACAGCGTAAAGCGTCTGATTTATTGGGGTCTATTGCTGCAGCGCCCAGAGCCTCCGCTACACCAGACCGCACGCGGAATAAGACGCGGGGATGCGCTTGGTCAATGTTACCCTGCTCTCCTTGCCTCAGAGGAAAATCATCGTTTTCCTTCTCTCTTTTTCTCCGCCCTCCCCCCACCCCATTAAATACCAGCAGAGCTCAGGGGAATATTTAATCTCAAACCTCAGTAATCAATCAGTTCAACCTCGCGCATGAGAAAGAGTCACAGCAATAAGCATCAAATCCCATTTCTACCCAGCAATACCACGTTTTAATTACATACATAAAATTTCCCTTTTAACATAAATCCTGAACAGATCCAGCCAGCCCCTGGGTGGTGGGTGGAGAAGGACACGGTGCCAGAGGAAGAGCATGGGGACGGGGGGAGGAAAGGGAGGAGAAATCATTGGGGCGATTATTTAAAATGACCACTTTATATGGCTGCTCCCACTTCTTTTTGGCACGATGATGCTTTGACCTTGCCTTCAGTTCTACCGTGCCGACCCAGACGATGGGCAGCAGTGTGGTGAGCAGCAACCCTACACCCAGCCAGACAGCCAGAAGCTGCATCTTTTTTATTACTACATGTCAACACGCACGCAGGGAAACGGGGACAGAGAACACGAGGTGGACACGCACATTAAAAGCCTTGGGCCAGGCTTTGATCCAAATAATAGCAACCAGGTCCCTCGACTAGCGCCAAGAGACTTATTCTGAAGCCTCTTCGCATCAGAGGGAGCCTTTCTAAATAGGTCTCAACAGGTTTTGGGTCACTCCCTAGCAATCCTTTTCTTTTGACTTGGTCCAAGCAGAGCTGGACCAACAGAACCACCATGGGGCTGCCAGTCCAACAGGCAGGTGACTGCCAGCAGCGTCCTTCCTCTGCCAAGCTGCCCCGTGCTCCAAATGCAATAGCTCACAAATAGCTATGTTAAAAATATACATATGTGGTTTTTTATATACACACACAGATTTTTCCAATATACAGGAACAAAAGAAAGGACATCATGCTGAAACATCATGTGCAACTCGACGGTTCTCTGCAGTGACAAAGGAAATCAGAAACAGAGACCACGTGTGCACACACTCTTCATGGCGTATTTGGCACTGGGAACATTTCTGGATTCCCTAGCGCAAGCTCTGATCTCGAAGAGCTGCGAAATGATCTTGAAGCCACTCTAAATGAGAAGCAGAGGGTTCCCTTGGCGCACAGGCTGGGCAGGCACAGCAAGATGGAAAGTGAGGCTAGACATGCCCTCAGGGATCCCTGAATCCAGCCCACATTAGATCCATTCAGAAGTCCCCAGGACATCCTAGGTCTCTGCAGGGATCCCATCCATGACCGCTGCTCCAGCCCTGCTAGATCACCTCTAGGGTGCTTCAACGGACAAAGCAATGGGAACAAGTTCAGGACTGGGGATCTTAGTGGTATCTTTGACTTCTTTATGTGTAGCAGAGCTGTGTTTTTGAACCCTCTTTTTTCAGGCAGATCCTGTGGTAGGCTTCTTAAATAAACATGCATATATCACTTTCAAAAGATGCATACTCTTTGGCTTGCAAAAGCAGTTTTCGGAAGAGGATGTGGTGCAGTGCAACAGGAATTTTTCAATTCCTCTTGACAGGAAATGCCACACTGAAATATGAAAGGGAAATTTACCTGTAACTGAGATTTCCTAGCAGTGGTATCCTTCAAAAGGCAAACTTTCCCTCCCCCCCCCCTTTATTTTTGGCTTCGGTTTCCTCAAGACTTGTAACATCAGGAATTGCTTGGCACATGTACAAATTCCTCAAGCTCCACACACATACCTAGAGAAACTATTTCACTTACACCCTCCCTAATCTCTTTAGCCCATGTTGGGAGATGCAAATTTAAGAGGGCTGAGAAATATCAGATCTCCACAGCATGTTCTCAGAAACTCCAGCCATTTCTCCCTCCTCCCTCTGCAAAGCAGGACTCCGCAGAGCAATCCAGGACAAAGAAATATTCGGTGCAGTATCTAGAGCAAATTAAACCTCCGAGGCACGATACAAGGACAGATTTACTGATTCATGGAAAACGTCCTTATAAATTACTTCATTCAGATAAACAGGATAAGACAAAATGAGGGCTATCCTGTTGACCCAGCAGTAAGTGGCTACAGAGCCATGGGAGTTTCAGTCTAGATTTCAGTCCCATACTCCAGGAGAAATTATTCTTTCCCAGCAGACATTTTGAATGGGACTCCACAGAATTGAGAGAAGATGATGCAGAGGAGACCATCTCCTTTAAACCTCCATGCCCCATATTTGGCAGACCCAATGGATGTCTTTGCAGGCACCAGGAATGGCACTAACAAGCTTAACATCTGCACGGACTCTTCGCAGACCTATTTTCTGGCTTACGTAGGACTGCTGTTACCTGGATGGGTGAGATGCGGGGTCTGTATGTGGAGCTTGCACCGGACCATGGAAAGGGAGAACATTTCAACTTGGAGGAGGAATGGTCTTCGGTCAGAAGCCCTTAGCTTCTCATTCACAACCCTGAGCAGCTGCTGGGGCTATCAGTCCCTGGGAAGGTAGCGACGGCAGGGTGGGAATGAACGCTGGCAGAGCCCATCCAGCTGCGTCATATCTGAGTGCACTGAGTGCAAGAAGCCCCATGGTCTTCTGCAACAACCAGGTTCATCATCGCAGGAGAGCTCCTATCTCAGGACAAGAGAGACAGAGCAGGATGGCCACGTGCGAGTGCCTACATCTCCACCAACACGATGCTCTCCAAACAAGCTGCCCACTCAGCTGCAGAAACCAGATGAAAAACTGGTCCAATTACCCCTCTGCCAGCCCAGGAAAAGGGAACTTCAAAGACAGCATCAACCCCTGCAGCAACAGCCAGGGAACATGACCCACGGCTGCCGAAATGCTGGAGCTCGCAGCTGCCGCCTCCCCACGATGGGATCCAGCACAGATGCCAGGTTCAACCTTTCCAACAAAGGTGTGAAGAGAGATAATAGCGCCCAGGCGGTTTGCCACGTACCCCCAGACGTCCTGACTCCTCCAAAGACAAATGAACCAGCAACACCAGCGTTAGATAAAAAGCCAGTGCAGGCCCTGCCTTAGCTGCATTTGCCTCTCAAATACCTCGCAGGGAAGGTGGAGAATGAAAACAGCCCAGTCCTACCCCAGGCAACAAGGAGACGGCTGCACAGGCCAGGTGATGCTCACACTGGAGATCTGTCCTGGCTGTGGCTCCGGCGAGCAGACCCAACTTTTACTTGAAGCCCAGTTAATGCCGTCACATGCTGTCTCCTTGTTACGGCAGCATAAAGCTGCTCCACCCGATTGCAGCCCACGGCCTCATCTCCACTGCCCCCAAGCAAAGCGAGAGGTAAATGAGAGCTCACCGCCTCCACCCTGCGGGCTCAGTTTCGGGGTGCAGACGAAAGGCAATAATCATTGCAGGCCAGTGTTGAGGCTGGGAGACGAGATGCCGTCACCTGCTAAGTCACCTAACGCAACCCCAACAAGGATGCCCCAGCTTGAACGCCCCCCGTTCTACTGAGACCACCGTGGGTGGGAGAAACTCTGCCAGCAAGCTGTGGTGCCACCGTGGGGAAAACAATGAGCCGGGAGCAGGCTGGGAGCCGGTTCAGGTGTTTCCTTATCGCTGCCGAACGAGAGCAGGTCGCTGCCTTCTCACGTGGGAGGCGCTTGGAGGGCGACGGGGTGGGAGCTGCAGGTGCCCAAACACGAGCAGCCTCCCTGCGAGATGCTAAAGCAAACTAATCCACCTGGGCTGCTCTCGGCCCCCCAGACCCGTAAGTGGGATCGTTTCTGGACAGCAGCCAGCACCACCTTTTAAAGCTTGCTAGAGGTTATATTTTTATCCACCACTGCAAGTTAGGACTACAGCATTCACCGCCCTTTTCCAGCTGCACCCGCTCTCACCTTACGCCTTCTGCCACCAGTCCCACTCCCCAGTTACTTATTTTGGTGGCACGAAGCCAGCACAGATGCACGGCAACCAGGAGCCGGATGGCCGAGCGGGGCACCATGCCCAGCGCTGTGCCCAGCCGTGAGCATCAAACGCAGGGAGAAGAGACGGTGGACGAGCGAGCCAGGCACAGAACAAGACATCTGGAAACTAAGAGCCCATCCCACTACACCACATGTTGCTAAGCACCTTGCAATTTCCAGTCAGTACAGGCTGAGCTCCCTAAAAAGTCTTTGAAGCCTAGCATGTGTGTTAAGTGCTGAAAGCCACCTGTTCCCAGTGTTTTCTCACAGATGGGAAGAGAGAAGTCCTTACCACAACAGGGTCCCACTTGACAGCTAGGATGTCTAGATGATACCACAGCTCTGAGACTGCAGATCTTGGTCCAAATGTACAGCCTCTCTCTAAATTTCGAGCATGCAATGCAGTCAGAAGTGGTACGTGGTGACATCTCAGCAGCAGCGGCTGCCTTTGCACATCTCCTTGCCTCCTATTTTGAAGCAGATCAAGCTCACAGGGCACTTAGGTGAAGACCAGCAGCAACCTGCCCCATAGGTCTCACTTTGCCCCTGCCTCTGCCACACACCACGTCCTCATGATGCTAAAGGCCACAAGAGGCCACAAGACCATCTCCACTGACCTCCTGGGTGTCACAGCCCATTAATCTTATCCACTTCTCTCAGTACTGAGCTTAATGCGCTTTTGTCAAGCTCAAGCTTCCTTCCAGGGCAGCCAGCAGTCTCGACCCAGGATGTCGAGACAAGGACGAGGCTGTTTTCTTCGAGTGTTTGTTCTAGTGATTAAATGCAGCTCATAAAATAAATATATACATATATTCACGCCTTGTTCTAGAATGAACTCATCTGGCTTCAGCTTCCAGACTTGGGTTGCTTGCTAGACTGAGGAGGTGTTGGACACCCACCATTTCCTCCCTGACAAAGAGATATACACTTAAATTTTTTGGCTTTTGATGAAAAGGCAAGATGAGCACTCCTATTCCCTAAGCAAGAAGCATTTCCCCCACCTTTTGTCTTTTTGTAGCATTTTTCTCCACTCTCTCTCATAAGCTGAATGAGTCCTTTAAAATGCAGACACCACGAGTATATACTGTCTTTTAATCTTGGGATGAGCCCGGGCCCTGTTCTGCGATAGTCGCGGCAGTGCTGCATTGTACAGGCCTGGTCACACTGTGCACGTCCCGAGCTGCTGCTTCCCAGGATAGGGTCTCCTTTCCTGTAGATATGGCCACGTTAAAGTGCCTTTTGTAGGAACGAGTCCAGCTTATCCAGACTCAAATCGCTTTCTGCAGCTGCTTTCTGCAGATCCAAATCACCTTCTGGAATCATTTACCAATCCCCCCAATTTTCAGATCATCTGCTAGTTTTTAAATCAGCATCAATTAGAAATCTACTTTTAAAATGATCAGTCAAGACACTGGATAACTTTGGATCTCATCCTGCGGGATCATACCTGCAGAGGTCTTTGAGGAATGCCTCTGCTCCATAAGAATTCCCCAGTTGGTAATAATAAAACTACAATTATCAATGTAGATTAACAAAGGGTACTGAATCTCTGGAAGCAATCTGAAGCAGGGACTCCCAGAAGCGATTAGTTCAAATTAACAGGGCACACATGCACACACAGCTGTGCTTGCAGCCACCATTGCTCTCGGTTATTGAAGCCACGCTATTTTGTCTTGCCTGTTCCCCGGAACACACCCAATCCCCCTGGCACGGATTAGTATTTTGATAAACAAACATGTCTTGTCATATCTACTCACTTAACTCACGATCAAGGGGTTGCTATTCCCACATGCATTCACTTCACAGAAGAAAATGTTAATGAATTTCAAGTCATTGGTAAGAGGATCCAGCATTTCCTTCCTGGGGACTAAACCACCTGGACCAGTCCCGGGATGTCTGCACTGCGCCGCGGCAGCGCAGACATGCCAAACCACCCTCAGCATTGCTAACTCAGCACAGCCACAGCGAGACGGGTCACCGCGAGCAGGGCGACCAACGACACAAGTGAGAAATGCACGTGATCCAACAGACCGTGGCCTCCTATGGAGGTATCATACGTGCCTCCTTCACCTTCTCTGCTCCTGCCATCACCCCACTCCCTGCTATGGAGCTCACCAGCAACAGTCATGGTGTAACCCTGCCCCGGATGGGCACGTTTCTGTGGTTAGAGCCCCGCAGGCTGGTCTGTACTGGTGATCATGGCCATAGGGACCAGGCTAGGAAGAAGCCACCCCAGGAAATTTTGGGAAATTTAGCTTAGACCCAAACTCAGAAGCAACACAGACAGCTCAGGTGGAAGATGTACCCGGGGACTGCAAGACAGGATGGATGTATTTTTATTTTTGTTCAAATCAGGATGCTTAGAATTGGGCTCCTGAGTCCTCCTTTAAAAGCCTGGGATGAAGGCAAAGACACCAATTGCTACGCAGCACCTAACAATGTGCCAGACAGCTCAATTTTCAAATTGAGATGCTCAATATCTAAACAACCCATCCTTTCAGAGGCAAATGAGCCCTATTAGAACCACAAGGAGGATCAACCAAGTGGAGCGCAGGGCAGCAGCCGCGATGTTGTCCCCTTCCTGTCTCCCAGGGCAGGGCACAGACACCAGGCTGTCCCCACCCAGAACCAGGACTCTGGAGGTCCCTTATGCCTCCTGGGCTAGAAACTGTTGCCCTGGACACATCACCTTCTGTCACCATGCTATTTGGGGGTGGTGGGGAGAAGATGGCTCCTTTAAAAGGAGAGAATTAAAAAGTAAATTGATTTATATCACCACAGCAGCCCAGGATGTTTGAAACGCGGACCCGCAGAACATAGGCTGCACACAGCACAGGGGAGCATCTGAAACGAATCTAGTCTCACAAAGATCCTAGCGCGTCTGATTTAAATAGAGGACTCTGGTCACAGCTCATACCTTTTGAGGGCACAATAAATAACACTGCATAGTCCACAGCTCAGAGCTGGAAAGGATGCAAGTGCAATAAACTCTTTATCAGCTTATGCAACAGGAAGAGAGAACTCATGTGTGTTTTATGCAGATTCTTATATTCTTGACTGTCTGGTCCAAGCGCTTTATAATTGTGCTGTCTCAGAAATCACTCCAGTCATAAATATTCCTGAGACAAGGGACAAGAGCTTATGGCGCCACGCCTGACGCTGACAGCAGTGCATTCACATGATGGGAAGACAAGGCTGAAAAAAAGCAGTGAAATGAATTAAAGACAGAGAGAAAAGCAGACGTCAAGGGAGATAAACGTCGAATTCCTGGCTTGCTAGGAGAGGGCCCTCCATGAGCTACAAGGGACAATCACTCCCTGTTGCATTTCTAAAAATAGCTCTGTGCTCCTGACATTTCTGGGCAGGTACCCAGAGGAGGCACAGAAGCCTATATTCGTTTCTAAGCACCATGCATTTCACTTTAGCTGCTACTCGTGCACACCCAAAGCAATACAGAACAGCCTCAAATATAGCTTTAAATCTGAAGTCACATGAAGATCGAACCACAAAGGTGTCATTTAGGAAGATGCAATCAGCAAATATGGACTTCTTCACACCCTGGAAAGCATCTAACGTGCCAAAGAGGAGAGGCAGAGAGAAGGGCTAGAGCCAGCCCCGGCAAACACTGCTCTTAAGCAAGGATGAAGGGGCACAGGACACTCCTCTGTGTGGTTTTAACCCTCTCAAGGGGATATTTTTCTGACTGTACTTGTTTAAATATCACAGCTTTCAGAGCAGCCCAATGAACGGGCAAGGAGATGAGATCTCACAGCACCCTTCAGGGCTGAAGTTAGGTGTCACCATCAGGTGCTGCTCTGAGACACATGTAAAGCACAAACCATGGTGCTCTTGGAAAGCAGTCTCCTTAACTAACAAACTCAGTAACAAAAGAAGCCAGTGAGTTGATCTTTCAAGGGTAAAGACCGCCAACTTTAATCTAGAAAATTGCCTCCTCCCCCAATACGTAAGCCAAATCAAATTTAACACCATACCATCCACTCAGGTTATTGGATTTTTTTTTTTTTTTAAGAAAAGGGAAACTCCTTCACTTAAACAGTTCAATCAGCCCAACTCTTCCCCTCCAATAGGTCTCTCAAAACCAATCGATCATGCCCCAGAGGGCAAACACCCCCTTCCCCTGGAAGCTCCCACTTCCAGCTGTCACTGCAGCTATCAGGGCTCCTCCCGGCAGGGTTCAGACCGGAAGAGAGGGAAGAGCAAGGCTTGGCCAGGGAGCCAGCACACCACATGGCACGGAAAACACACACCCGCAGATAAGGGATTTAGTTCCAGTTGCTCAAGGATAAGTGTGGTCATATATTACAGATAAGCAAACAGTGAAGAGCAATTACGAAGCTCAGCACTTGCATACAGCGAATACTGTTGCAAATCACTTAAAATACTATCACTGACTACTTAACTCAGAAGTTGCTTACATCAGAGACCCTTAAGCAGCGTTTCTTTAAAGCAGTCCTCTGACGAACTGCATTCTTGGCTATTTTGAAGCCTGCAATAAAGAAAGCCGAAAAGAAAGAGCAACTCTCCGGTTTGAAGCTGGCACCCATGCATCGAGGAGAAAATGCAGCAACATTTTTGACCTGTTGTCATAACTTTCTGGTCTTTCTAGGATTCTCGCAGTGGCAAACCCAGAAGAAGAATCTCAGCTGCTATTGCACAAGACAAACCTCGAGAGATAAAGCAACCAGAGACCCACCCCACCAGCTACCGGAGTGCATCAGCAAAGACAGACGGGAGCACCAGCAGGGCCACAGCCTCTGCTCACTGCTGCTGAACTTCATCAGAGACTCACAAATTCGCAGGTAGCACTGTTGGCCTAATACATTAAATGCCCTCACTAACATTTAATTTCCCTTTTACCTTTAAAGACTGAAACTTCTTCTAGTCACTGCTTGAGCAGGGGGGTTGGACTAGATGATCTCCAGAGGTCCCTTCCAACCTCAGCCATTCTGTGATTCTGTAAAGTAGACCAACAGCTTTTTTTTTGCCTCCCAAAATAATATATTGCTACTTCTAGGATATCTGCAAAGGTGGAGGGGGCCCTTTTTTCTGTCTTGAAGTCTCCAGCTATGCCTAGGTCACTGCAGCATGGCCACCAAACTTTAAAACGTGCAGGATAATCAAAGGCTTATGGTTACACTGAAGTCCTACTGCTTCTAAAATCTGCTTCCCCAAAATCCCAGAGCTAGAGACCTCCAAGCAGTTACAGACCAAGCATCCGGCATCTCGGCTGCCATGTGTGGTGCAAACATGGTTTAGCATATTTGGACCACACAAACACGCTAAACATAGTTTAGCAGGAGAGAGAAACACCGGTCTCAGCCTTGAGATGCCCTGTCTTCCATCCGCCCTGGCGTGGGAGTCACTCCTTCTGGGTCCGTATGGAGCCAGCCAACTGTTTTGCGTTAGCCCGTTTTGCATAATCAGAACTGGAGTTGGCCTCAGTAACCACAGTTTAAAGGGCATATTTAACTCAAACAGAAGACAAAGGAGTTTGCGTCCACCGCAGACTAAATTAGCTTAGCGCTCAGCCTGTTTACGTCAGGAATTCATGTCTACCATTGACCGGGCCTCACGCAAGTTTATTCCTTGTATCTCCTCTATTTAGCGGCCCGCGGAGAAGAACAGATCTGCTCCTGCAAAGCTTTAAAAGGGAAAATACAAAACAAAGAGGCAGCTGAGTAGGTCCAACACATTCTTAAAGCCTTGGGCAGGGCAAAGTCTCGCAAGGGTTTGTATCACCTGTCCAGACCTCACACACCCCAGGGAGCCAGGGCGCAGGATCCCGGAGAGGAGTTGCAGCAACCTCCGTGGGAGCCACACCTCCTCCAGCCGAAAGGAGGAAGAGGAGGAACCAAGGCAGCTGGGGACCACCGTGGGCTGCAACGCTGCCCCGGCGCCGAGCTCCAACATGCCCCTCGTGGCTACCACGCTCCCAGGCTTGTCCCACGCTGTGGCAGGACCACCGTTCCCAGGCTGCACATGCTCCGCTGTAGAGACGGCAGCAAGGTTAGGACGTTTCCCTTGTCGTCTTGAAGACCTTTGCTTCGGAATTGCCTCCAGGGAAACGTTTGTTTTTCCTACCTAATTTCCATCGATAACATTTCACATCCCAACTCCTTCGCTTTGGTCTCAGGCAACTCAAAAACACGGCCAAAGGCATGGTTATTTTTGCATTTTTCCCTGGAAACAGTATCTCCACTGGGCACAACCACCAAGTCACATCAAATCACCGCACAGCTCTAGCTCAGACCCATGAGAGCAGGATGGAGCCCGAGAGAGATGTGTGTCGGCTAAATACAGGCGCAGCCATGGCCAGCTATAGGTATTTTTCTGTCTCACCAGCATTGAATTACCTAGCTTTCCAGTCAAGAACATTACAAAAAATAAAACAGTAATAGAGCCAAAGGTAGTACAGCATGGTCCCATCATCTCCATAACCCCCCACCCAAGCACTAAAACCATCTTACAGTCTAGTCTGAGCAGTGTGAATTTTTCAACAACAATGCATTCACTATTGCATCCAGCAAGACATTTATAGCACCGGAGTCTCAGCCTCAGCCTGGATCTAGGTCTGTCGGACTTCTGAGCTGACCTAAATTTTCCCCTCAGGGGAGCAACTCGGTTTTGTTGCACAGATGAGGCAGACCCTGAGGTCAGTGGGACGATGGCACTCTCAGAGACGACGGGCAGGCTTCAGCACGCTGGGGAGCAGAGTCTGCTGCAGCCCTGCTCAGCTGGAGGTTCTTTAAAGCCTTATCTCCAGGGCTCTTATCTGGCACTTTTATACCCGGAGGAAAATCCCAGCACTTCCACAAGTAATTGAAGAGCTTTCAGACTTCAAAGAAGGGAGTGATGGAGAGTGAATCATGGGGAACACAGGGCAGTGAGAGACTGGTTCATAAATCTAGGAGAAAGGATTTGAGCAAAGCATGAGCATGGTCTCCTCCTCTGTGCTAAGGAGGTACCTGTAGCAAGCACGTGCCACTGTCTTGCCCAGGATCCACCTAATTAAGTGGTATCTCCAACACAAACCACGCCCTTCCACTAATGAGACACCACCATCCCGCCAGTGTCACCCAGTAACACACTGGCTGATGCAGCAATGCAACCCCTTGGCGTGATATGGGTGATGCAGCAGCGGTCGGGAGGGCTGCGTTGGGGAAAACTGGGCCCTTTTAAACAAAGGGAGCACACTTTGCTTTGTTTTCTTCCTCTCCTTCCTTTTTGATCATTCTCCCTGGCACTTGGGTACGCAAGAGGCACCAGGCACTCACAAAAGAAGACGTTAGGTTCTGTACTGTTTCTACGTAGTTAGTTTACAAATATAGGTGAATATAACAAATGCTTGCATCCTTAAAAACCCACAGCCCTTCCCCCATCTCTGTCTTCCAAAACGGTGAGAGCACAAATCCAGCTGCTCGGCAATCTTATCTTGATGCAGAAGCATTCTGGGATGAGATATAAAGGTTCCCTGAAGGCACAGTTTATTAAAGGCATCTTTATTGAGCTGGTTTTCTTCAAAAACATTGTACTTAAGTGCAGTTCCTGGACTGGTTTACACTGGAGCAGCAGAGCAATCCGGCAGCTTTAGCAAACACCATCTCGGTGCCGGCGCAGTTGGGACAGGTCTCTGCTCCCAGCTGCTGTTACACACAACATTTGGTGTCGCGGGCACCAAAGGGCACCCCAGTGCAGACTGCCTGGAAAGCTGCAGGAACTTCCCAGTGGGAAAAGCAGCCGGGGAATCAGGGGAATATATATGTTCAGTCTGAGACACCTTCAGGGAGTCAAAGCCAGCCATCAACCCCAGGTAGCCACCCCCTCCTCCCAGTTCAAAGCCACCAGGAGCTCCTGAAAGGACCTTGCTGCTGTGGGATGACATTTCAAGGAGTTTTGGACTGGCACACTAATGAAGTCCACTGCAAGTTTCCTGTTTATTCAACAGGCTTTGCATCTGACTTTAAGCTGTTTGCACCATCATTAGGGTTGGCACATTAGTAGCCAAAGATATTTAATCCCAGGTTTCAAGAAAGGGAGCTACAAAACAACTGAACAAAGAGACACCAGTTTACACACATCTCCAGGAACCTCCCTCCGACCAACGCTTCTATATTTACCCAACACACGATCTTTACACATTCAGCTATTTTAATCCCACTCACTATTAATGGATGTAAATGGCAGTTGGGTAAGACATTCAACAAAAATCTCATTTAGAGATCAAGACAAGCTTAATTGGTTTCTAGCCAGACCTGCACAAAGATGGGTTATTCCATAAATACAGTTGCTAATCTGCCCATTATACTCTATAAGCTCCTACTGACAAAGGGAGAAAAAAATAAAAGATGCACAAAGGAATGCAGTATTTTGAGAACATGACTTAAAACAAGCAACAAATTAGATGCTAGGAATTCTGCAAGAACAACAAGTTTGATTTTCTTTGAAGAAAAAGATTCATCGAGTAGTAAACAGAACAAAAAAAGAACTAACATAGATCAAATCTACATTTTTCTTCTTGCTCTACAGACAATCACCTTCCATTTTGGTTTCTTGGAGAGCTTTTCCAGCAGTCACTGTTTCTGCGAGTCAGTAGTAGCAGGGGAAAAGCTTATCTGGCTGAGGAAACATCATTTCACAAGTGATGGAGTGGAAAGGATGGAGAATCTTGTGATTAAAAGGCACAGACCTGAAACCCCAGAGATCTGAATTCACTTCCTAACTTGGCTGCAAAAGAAAAGCAAGTTTCCTGTGTGATCACATCCTACATGATTTATTCAAAAATCTGGTGTTGAAAACTAAGGGGAGGGAAGGAGGAAGCAGAAGGAGGAAGGGGAAGACACAATCCTGTAGGCTTTTAATAGGCTTTGGGTTAGATCAGCACTGGCAAGCAGTTAACAGCCAAGTTTGGCACTGTGCAGTTCGGAGCCTGCTCCCAAGGAGCAGGGAGCTGCCGGCATCTCCGGACTTCAGCACTGGAGGGGAAGACCTGGCACAGTGCAAGGCAGCCGGGAAGTGGCCGTACCACAGCTCTCCCGCGCCCGGCTGGGCAGGCGAGGGGTCCCGCTCCTGCCCGTCACCGTGGGGCTCTTTGCTGGGTGCTGCCAGCCCCAGCCCTTGCCCAGCATTCGGGACAGGCCAGTACTCAGCTGCTTTACTTGGGCTGCTGGCAAATACTCAGACGTGGCTCTTCTTAAGTGCAGCTTGGGCACAAATGCCCATGACAGGGTGCAGGGGGACTTCATCCACTTGCTCTTGAGCCTGTTCTGCACTGCAAGGTGTGGACACAAGTGATGGTGTTGGGAGAGGGGAGAGCAACCGATGAGCAGAGCTAAAAGGGCACCCTGCTTTTCTGCTCTATCGCCCTGCAAGTGAAGGGCTCCAGATGCGCAGCGCCGGCTCGCTTAACGGCATTTGCCCAACAGCAGCTTTATGCAAGTTTTAATAATATGGAACTCCACATAAAAAGAAAACCATGTGCAAAATGGAAAGGTTAGTGATAGTTTCCCTCTAAGCGTTATGCAAGAATCGAAAAACAAGAAAATAAAGCTGTTCTCCAAACACGGCTTATTATGAATTATACAGCAGACTAATTACAATGCTGCAGAGCCAGCTGCAGCAGCAACACAGGTAGGGAAGTGATGAAAGAGCTGTTCGGTTACAACCCTCTCCCCTTGTGAAACAGCCTGAGACTCCCTGCTCCAGGGTAGGCGGCGCTGGAGGCCTGTTTAGTTTTTCCAAATCTGAGGCAATTTCACTCGACTAGAAGAGTTGCACCCAAGGGAGAGTGGCGGTTCAAATCCTCCGACGGGTTCGAGCCGAACACAGCGCGAGCACCGGAAAGGAAGGTGGCCTTGTGCTTTAATGGGCATTGCCAGCTCAGCTAACATCCCGAGCCACCACTGCTGAGCAGGGACCTTCACGGCAGCGTCTCCCAGATCTCTGGAGGACACTTGCAAGAGCTTTCTGGAAGGGAAGAGACCCACCTGAGGGTCCCCATGCCCTCACCCTGCCCATGAGCACAAACAGCAATCCTGGCCCTGTTTAGCAGAGTCCAGCAGCCCCAAATGGTTGGATTCACTATGGGGCAGAGAACGAGGCAGGTATTTTCCAAGGACCCTTCGAGGCCTTCTCCAACCATGATGAGCACTCACAAACCCAAGGCCTGGTGTGCTACGCAAGCACAGGAGTGATGGGAAGTGTGGCCCACGTAATGCAGGGATGTGGGACAAGGGCTGCCAGACTGGGAGATACTGGGTTGGTGCCAACCTGGAGAGCTGTTGGGGAAGGACCAGCCCCCTCCTCCTGCTGCCAACGGCGGCTACGCCAGGAAGAGCTGGCCGTGGGAGCGCCGGCATGAACAAATTCAAACTTTCACTTCCAGCAGCGAGAAAACTCATAATTACCAGCACTAAGTACAGCCCAGAGCCTGGGCACAAACATCCCCTTGAAATTATGTGACATGAAGACTGCTGAACACATTTCGTTTGGGGTTTTATCTTCCTGGAAAAACGAGCACCCATTTTTCATGGATTCTTCTCTTCGTTGCCTGAAGAAACAAGTTTCCAGAACAAGAATATTGTCAGATGTGCCGTGGCAGCCCATTGCAGGAACCAGACCTTGGCCATCTGGGTCCCTCTGAGATGAAAGGTGCAGTCCCAAACACAAGCGTGAGGAGAAGAGAAGAAAAAAGGGGAGGGGAGGCCGCTTGTGAGACACTGTAGGACAAAACAGCACCACTTCTCATTCAAACTGCTTTGGCTTTAGGTCAAAATATTTTAGGTTTTCATTGAAGAGTCAAATGTGTGTGTACATGTGTGTATAATTTTCCAACCAACAGTGTGGTAAATACATACCAACCTTGGCACATCACTTTGCTGGGGAAATACACTGGCTCCCTGTTAGTACGGTATGATAACACACCATTCCTTCATGCGTCGTCTATAACTTACTTCAGCCTCATCCCAAATGCAAAAGCCAAACAGAGTTTCATATGATGCAATTACTAGGGAGTCTTTGCAAATCAACCCAGCGAGTACTTTGAGCCTAAGTCCCTTTTTATTCTCATTTTCTCATTTACCATATTGAAACCTGTCAAGCTATAGGATGGCTTGAAAAACCAGAGATGCTGTGTTCTACGGACCCTTGTAAGAAAGTCCGAGCGTGCTGACTGACAAAACCACACAATTTTATGACAACATAATCTGAATCACAGTCCATTACATGCCATTACAGTTTAAATGCAGCTGTGATCCCTGCTGAATCCCGCACGATTAAGGAATGGCAAATTTCTTGAACTTGGTAAATGGAAGAGCAGCTTTTAATACAAAAGTAAATTTGAGAAAACTATGAACATAAAAAGACTCATTCCCAACTGTAGATCCAAAAGTAAACTGACTGTAGGGATTACAATATTTAGCATGCTCCAAAAACTTTTCTTGCCATCCTTTTGTTCTGTGTAATCGGTAGTTCTCTGGTGGCTCCAGAGCCACCAGGTTTTTCATATGCAATTTGCCAGACAACAGTTTCCACAGAAGATAAAAGTAGTTGAAGCTTAAAAATGGAAGTAAGTTGTCCCCAAAGAGTCTTCAATCTCTTTGCAGAATGCCTCCTTAATGTCAGGATGAGGAAGAGGCATGTGGACTGAGGGATAGATTAAAAAGAGAGCGCTGTGTCAGGTCTTAAAAACAAACTCTTGCATCCAGCGAGTTTCAGTAAGCAAATTACTTACGTAAAGTATCTGACAGGATACGCGTTTGAAATACCGCCTCTTGTAAACAAGGTTGTTCTGGAGGCACAAGGGATTAGAACAGTTCAAACAGTTCTTAGCGTGATTTACCAGAGCGCCCAGGAACGGATTTGCAAGATCAGCTTTTCTGCTGCTGAACTCTCACTTGGCACCACTGAGCAAAAACTGGGATCCCCAGAGCTTTAACCCTACCAATTCCCAAGACACGCTAAGCAGAGGGCTACGAAATAGGGATAGTGGTGGGGAGAAAACATGCATCTGATTGCAGACTTGCAGATCGTAATTCCACAAGAAAATCCATGCAGGCATCTCAGCGAGGTTGCTCTATTCCCTTTAAAGTATAAGGGCTCAAATGTCAGGGTGCCTGCAAGCAAGCTGGGTTACCATCCCTCGCCTGAGACACAGCAGCTGAGTATCATGTATGCAATATGCTAGGAGCACGACGCCAAGCAAAACAGGCGGCTGAAATCACCATGCATCCAAAAGGCTTAACCTGACATTAAAGAAGAAAGCATCCTCCTCTTGCCTGTACACTGCATTGGGTAACAACTGTGCCAAGACACTCCTAGTGCAGAGGGAAGACAGCCTCAACAAACGGAGTGTCCTATGAAATGCTGCCTTTGCGTGTGATTTCTGTGAAAGCCAGGCATAGCAAGGGCACCCGTCTTCCCCGGCGCATCTCCCCTTCCACAGCCCTACGCTCAGCCTGGCTCAGACAAGAAGGTGCTGCGAATTCCAGGAGATGCAACGTGAAGGAATGTGAGCACGAAGGTCCCTGGCAGTCATGGGAGAGAAAGCTTTAAACAAACAGACTTACAGGCACTTACATCTACGCAAGCATCCTTGAAGGAAACAGCTGCACCGGACTTCAGCTACAGCAGAGACTCTCCAGGATAGCACGCAAGAGTTCGTAGCTCCTCTAAGTAACATTCAGTCAGTAAAAGATGCTGAGGCCCAGCAAGGAACATGCATCTACAAAAATCTCATGATTAGGTGAAAGTCAGGTGGACATGCAACTCCAGGGACCTACTGCCCACCTTCTCAGAAAGCTCTACAGGAAGGAAACGGTCAAGAGCAGCAGCAGGGCAGACCCACCACAGCCTAAACTAAATGTCATGCAATACATCTGAGCCAGAAAACATCCAGGCTATACCGCCTCCGTGGCTGTGCCACAGCAAAAGCCTAATTCACCTTGCTTGTGTGGGGGGAAAATGGACTACAAACTGTTCTTCCATCCTTCTCCTCCTTGCAGGAGCCGGGCTGGGAGCAAGATCTGTTACTAGCAGAGGTTGCTCATAACAGACACTGAGATACTAGGACACCACAAGAACAGTATGAAGTGCCTCGGGTCTTTCCTCCACGCTGACCTGCTACATTCTCCCTCTTGCACCACAGACCTGAGCAACTGCTGGTCCAACCCCACAACCGTGTCTCCCCACATCCCCCATTCTCACACCTCACAGATTGCTGTGATTTTTAGGACAAGTACGATCCTGTCTTCCCAGCCCAAGCGGTGCAAAGGCACACCGCGGGTTCCCAGGTACCGAACAGCTTGAGCTGAGCTCTTTGCGGTTTGCAGCCCTGCAGTTTGCAGTCTCTCCAGGTTTGCAATTTTGTTCCTGTTCTGAAAGGGTGCGTGCACCTTCCTGCTTGTTGACATCCTGCACTCAAAAGCTCAAACTTCTGAGGATGTCCCACTTGCCAGCAGCATCTCCCCTGGCAAGGCAAGCTGACAGACACTCTCGTGAAGTGCTGAAGGAACCAGCACCCCACAGAGAGTTCCTGAAACAACCAAACTCTGTAACTAAGTTTTGCATATTGGTACAAAGCCCAGCTGCTGAGGTTTGATGCAAAACCCCCAGAAGTCAGCCTCTGAATGACACTATTTTCAATTGCCTTTCTCCTGCCATAGTGCCCCAGGGCACGACCTGCCGGCAGCCCAACCCATTGCTATGGAGATGAGCGCATCAGCCCCTTGGGATGAAGGCTGCAGGTGAAAGACAGGCAGCAGGGAGCAACCAGCACCTGGAGATCCCACTGTGCCTTGTGTTTAACTCCGCTCTCCTGAGGATGGGGACAGGTCAGATGAATTCACTGAGTCTTTCTCCTCCCTTTATCTCAGTGGTGATTTGCTGTCAGTGGGTTGTTTTGAGGTTCGCATAACTGCTTTCCAGCTGGGGAGCTCTCATGGAAGAAGGGATGAGGAGTCTTCGTGACAAACCAGCGGTGACAGCCCAAATCCAGATGACAGGAACTGGGCCCCTTGGTTGAGCTTCTGAGCATCACTCATCAGAGGCAAAGTCAGTTATTAACAGGGGCAACAGGGCATCACCCTCGCACAGACTGCAGACCTCTCCATTTTGCCTCTGCAGCAGGAGATGGAGTCTTCCGTCCTATCTGCCAGGCTGCTGTGGCAAAACCCAAGAGAAAAGCCAGGGTGTCCGGCTCTTGAGACGTCAGGTGCACCCTGCTCCCAGGCACAGCAGAGAAGTGCTAGTTCAGGTGCCAGAAAGACCCTGCAGCGGGGGGCACCCTGCTGCTCGCTCGCCCGCGACACCAGCCGGATTTCCAAAAGCACGCTGCAGTCACAGTGTAAACACCTTTCCAGTCCCGTAGAAAGCTTCCCATTTCCAGGACATGTTCCAATTTGTCACCTCCACCTTGTGGTCCCCCCGACAACTCTCCCACCGTGGCAGTCTGAGTACAGCCACACAGACCTTGCTTTGCCAGAAATACTGCAAGGGGCGCAGATGCTGAAGAGTGCCAGATCAGCAAGAAGCGATGGGGTCAGTATCTTTCCGTGTGCAACATCTGGCTATTTACTCCAGCTGGGTTTAAAGGTGAGACATCAATCAGAGACCCCACAGGCACGTATGGTTACGGGACCAGATGCCCTCGCAGACAGCACACAACGAAGTGACGGCATTCCTTGGATACATATCCATCCCCTCCACTCTCCACACAAAACAGGGATGACTGAAGAAGAGCCACTGAATCCAGAGCCAGACACTTCAGCTACTCTTCCACTACGCCCTTTGCACATTATTTCATTTGTCTTCTTGTAGAAATACTTGCACTTTGACTGAGCAGCCCAGACAGGGACAGCCCTGACTTTAAGGCAGTTAAGCTATGCACACATGGAAGACATGATTCAGGTAAGCAACACGTAGCTAAAAGTGCATAGCTAAGTAATGCTTATCCAAAGGAATGCAGAAGACAAAACATGAAGCCACTTGCCTGGTAAGGCGAATAACCCTTAAATAATCTGTAAGGCCCTGCACGCGCAGTGGAGCCCAACTTTTTCTGCAGGAAGCCACTCTGCTCAGGCCCTCCCTACACAAGGAAATAGTTCCCAGCCAGCCCAAGGACAGAAGCACCCCGTTCCCAAGGGGACGCTTTGGAAGTGAGCAACTTCAACAAGACAAGGATGCCTCCAAACAACAAGGGATCACCTCTTACTAAGCATTTTATAGATTCACTGGCGTATTTCCTCAGTGCCAAGTCCGGAAGACATCAGAAAAACAGCTGCAAAATGGCTTGAAGAAAAGCCAAGCAACAATCCTACCAACTTGTCTTGCAGGAAGATCTGAGGTATGAACAGACGAGCGCCAGTAACTGAGCTCCCATGGTTTAACAAGCTACCAGCAGTCTGCTGTACTGCAATAACCGACTTGCACGTGCCATTGTGGGAGGAAACACGTTAGTCCACTACAACTGCTCCTCCAGTCATTTAAGGTAATATTTTGTGTACACAGATTGCTAAGGCAACTCAGTCAACGACTAGTAATTTATTGAGTAATTTATTGAGTCACAATAATGATGACTCATGAATGACTGTCACTAGCTTGGGCCAATCCATCCATTTGGAATAGCCCAGGAGTGGCTTTTTTAGTCTAGATGTAGGAATACTCCTAACAGTAGGAAGCTCCCTTATTTAGCAAATTCGTAACAAGAGCCAGAGGGCTGGAAACCGAAAGCAGGATGAAGTATTAACAAAATACGATGAGTGGTGATTCACACGGAGGGCAACAGAGCTCCCACGGCTCCAGATCCCAGCGCAGAGCGGGATGTTTCTCAGAATGATCCCACCTAACTTCACTATAAAGAAAATGTGGCCAGATGTTCAGACAATTTCACCCATAATCTGGTTTGCTATAACTCAGGTGGCCGGTGTTCAGGCCACACCAATCACGAAGCAAAGCACTGCCAGATCAAATCATGAAACTCTTCAGTTAACTAACCACGTTTTTATGGTGTGCCAGGCCACTTCTCTCATCTCTGCCTCCTTCGTTCTTTCTCAGTAGCCAGAAAGAGTAGGAAGTTTCATGGCTCATTGAGTGGAGATTTTCTATGATATCCCAGAACTCCAGGACCTGGTGCTTTAACATATTTCAAAGTGTTATGACGCTCCAAAAGAACCAGAAATACCAAGTGCAAAATTCCTCCTGAGAGGGCAGGTGGGTAAGAAGGGAGACAGCACTGGTGCGACTTTCTTTGCTACCTGTCTGAGATTAAGAAAAACATGGAGGGAAGGAAGCATCAAAGACAACCAGCAAATCACACCCAGTATTTCCAAAGGGGCTAAGGACGCTCTATTTTTTGCATTAAATGGGGAGTGGGATATATGGCACTTGGGGCTGTGTAGAAAGGAAAGGAACTAAGGCAATATGCAGAAGAGCTACCATTTGCATGCTTAACTCCTTTCTAAATGTTTGCTAGTTGTTGCTCACATGCTGTAGCACAGTAAGCAAATACTAAGCCATACATAGGAGAAATCAGGATCAGACTTCAACATTTAGGTATTTCTTCCTTGACCTTCAACGCTTTGTTCAGATCATCTCTTTCTTCAGCATAGCACTGACATTTTTAACAGTGCAGAAGTGAAAAGCACATATATGATTATTTTAAAAGAAAAAAAAATCAATATGGACATGATTTGAATTTTACAGCATTAGACTACCACGACTTGCAAATAAACAGCTGTCCAAGCAGGTCCATGCAAGCTTTATAGCACAGCAATAAAATGCAAGCTTTTTTTCCCCCCTCTTGAAAGAGTTTTACTTACATAAAGTGCACTTTTTAAAATAATTGAAGGCTTAAGAACTCTGGTTAAGTCACATGCAATTGCAGCAGAACGAGCACATTCTGCTTTACATGGCCTCAACAGCCAATCCACGGCAGCGGCAGCTTTTCGAAGACAAGCTAAAATATTTAATTGCCAGCATCAAGACAGAAACTAAAGCATCCGACAGAATCCGCATCTGCGAGAGAAGCGTGCAGAAATCTTGTTGAGCAGGCTTTGGCAATCTCCGAAGATGACAGCTGGATGCCCTTGCTTATCTACTGCTAGAGCTCGCACAAAAAAGCCCTGAATGCTTGCAGTGCCTAGCAAGCCTTCGAGTCAGCTCCGCAGGCCTCTTAAAAAGACTCATATAAATAGGCAAGCTTCATTTATTAATACTTCAGAAATAAAAGTGCCCTTGTACTAGGAGCTCCACCACCCGTCCTGCACGGCACATCTATCAGTGTCATTAGCCAACTACGTTAAGGCTATAAATGCAGCAGATATGCGTGTCATCTGTGCACGTGCACGTGCTGGGTCACCATATGCACATCAGCCAAAGGCCTTCTGGTTGCTACAAACAAGGACCAACGGACCACTGACTTCAGCAAGTGCAATCAGCAGATTAATTAACAGAACTTATTATCTTAGTTTAAGCGGGATCCCTCCAAACTGCCCTTTCAAGCCTTAAATCCCAGGTGTTGAGGGGAAATTTGGTGGTCGCCGATTACATTTGGTTAGTAAAAAGCCTTTTCACCCCTGCAAAAACCAGCATTAGCTCCGACGCGCCATTGCTTTCCCTCACGCTGGTTTTCAACAGCTTCGAACCAGGGAGCAATCCGGGGCTGACAGACAGAGCATGCAACTGCGAAGCAAGTCGAGGGAGCGGGAGAAGCCCGGCCCAGAGGAGCTACGCTCCTGCCTGGCAGGTAAACAATATTTGCAAGGCGCTCAGCTTCTGAAAAGCGCAGTACCTCCCCTGCATTTTTCCGAAGGAGGAATTACTCAGCTGCGAAGCAAATAGTAACAATGACAGCTCAGGAGAAGAGGGGGAAGAAACGAAAACAAAGAACAGAAGCAAAAAGAGATAAACGTGACCCAGTTAGACTGGCTGTCCCCAGCTCCTTCCCATCCTTGGCGGGAGGGACCGTCTGGGGCCGGGGGAGCCGGCCCGCCACGGCGAACCCTTTCCTGCTCCCTCCCGTGTTACTGCTGAAAACAAAGGGTCAGATAAGGAGCCAGCTGGGGTCAGGAGCGGTTTGACTCCGCTTCAAGCCCAGGGGAGCGGATTCGGCACCGATTTTACACCTCGCCCATCCTGTTTGCCTCCCCGCGCGCGGCGGGAGGCCGGGATGCGGAGCCGCATGCACGTCTCGCTCACCGGCGAAACCCCAAAAAAACCCAGGGCGGTAACGTCGGAGAAGCAGGGACGCCCCAGCCGCACGCGCGGTGGACGGCAAGCGCTAGCCAGAGCCGGGAAGTGTCAACGCTTCCTGCTGTCACTGTGCAACACTTGGGGAGATCAGAGGTCTTGGACTTTGCCTTTTGCTTCCTGATCATGAACGAGGCAGGCGGCTGCAGCCAGCGCGCGTGCAGCAGAGGCAGACGCTCGCCGACAGCCAAACGAGAGCGCAGCACAAGCAATTCATTAGTCAAGAAACACCCAGGTGGGTGTTTGATGCGCAGGGCTCCAGAGGCAGTGTAGACTGTTGGCCGGAGGAATAAACCTGATCTCGCGCAGAAAAGAGATTCCTGCGCTACGGGACCGATTTAATCCTCGTGGGACTGAATTCGGGGAAGGGAGCGCGCCGATCTCTTTGAAACCTATTGCTACGATGAAGAGAGGAAAACGAGGTTGCATCGCGGTGCACCAGGACGGCTCTAAGAGACAGCACCACGCGATTTTGTATGCAGTATCAAAGTCAGCCTCTAGAGAAAAAGAAAAAGACCCGCTGGGAAGCCTCGGCTGCTTTGCCTTCCTTCCCAAAGCCCTCCGGAGCAGCCAGCTAACAGCACAGCCCCGCACGCCCGAAGCCGCCGCGCCCGGCCGCAGGCACCGGGCCGCCCCGGCCCCGATCTCCCCCCG
>NW_020450995.1:0-33916 GCF_003343035.1 Apteryx rowi | reverse complement strand
CAGCGGGAGCAATTCCCTGCGCGGCGGGAGCAGAGCCCCGTGCACGGGGAGCACAATCCCGCGCAGCAGGAGCAGTGCTCCATGCACGGCAAGCAGAGCCCCATGCAGGGGAGCACAGTCCCATGCACGGGGAGCAGTGCCCCATGCACCGGGAGCGCAATCCCATGCACGGGGAGTGGAGCTCCGTGCTGCAGCACCCACTGCCCCCAAGCCTCAGCAGCAATGTTTTGTTTGGGTTCTTAGAGCCCTTTCTGCCCTCATCACATGCAGCCCCAAGACAGCAAGCAGCCTGCCTCCTGGCTGCTACAGCACAGGAAGCAAGAAAGGCCCTATTTCCTCCACCCTTCTCCTTCCCAGCAAATACGTATCAGGACCCTCTTAAAAATAACTGAAAGATCAGAATTTGGGAGAACCATGCACCTCGGGAAAAAAATGTGCCTGCCTCTGGAGAGACGTCACATGTGTTTAAACATGGACAATGCAGTAATGTCAAACAGTACAAAATCAGGCAACAGTTTTGATGATAGCACAAGGAACAGTGTCGATCTCCTGTGCTGTTGTCTGTGCTGCTGGGAGACCCCACACCACCTGCTGAAGTTAGGATGGGAGTAAGATGAGAAGGGAAGGAAGAATGAGTAAAAATCTCTGCTCCAAACACTTCAGCAGCCCAGGGAACCCACAGACCATCCTGAAGACCCTGCAGTGGCTTTGTAAGCCTTCCCACAGAGTTTTCTGTTTGGTTGGTTTTTAATATGGGACACCAGACATGAAGAGGGCAACCTTCAGCCATCTAGATAAAGTTAACCTGAGAACCAGAGAGTGATATCCCCTTCCAAAGAGCACCACTGGATGATCGATGAAGGTAAAGTTTCATCAGATTGGTGACATGGGTGACCATGGACAAGCAAGATCAGTGTCCCAGCTGCTTTTAAAATGCCTGGCAAAGTTCTCCCAAGCTAAACCATTCTCTTCTTGTCATCTTGGATTTAATAAATCACTTTTTCAGGGGTTCCCATTTCACGTAAATCAGCGTAGCGATCTGAACTGCTGATATATGACTGGAATTCCACATGCACTGAAATAACCTCTCTGCATAAGCGAAGGCTATGGACTTTCACTCAGTTCATGCAGAAGGACTAGTTATTCCTTTTGGTGCAAATCAAAACTCAAGATCAAATTAATAGCGTGTAACATTTTGGCCTAAGTAAACATTCTTTTCTGGATTAGAGGTCAAGTTATTTATATCTTGTATGAATTTTTTCTCAGCAACAACAGTATGGGAAGGTCTGCAAGGCAAGAGGTTTACAGTGATTGTTTTACATATGCACACAGCACAAATAGATACAGAGATGCAAGGAAGGGCCAATGATGGGAAAGTAAAGCAAGAGCATCCTTAGGGGAGTTGATACCAAAGCACAAAACAAAATGTAATATGAGAATGACTGTCTGAAATAGGTTCTGTACTTTCTATTTGGATTTGTGTGGCTTTCTGTACAAGAGAGAGATACAAAATAAATATATGTACAGAGTTCATACAAGTGCTGCACAGATTAACCACCCATATGGCCTGACACTGGCTTTCTGTGTCCATCTAAGTTGCATCACGGTACACTATCTGCAAAATAAAACCATGGTCAGAGTTTCAACCCATCCACTGCATCTAGCAATCCAATGTGGTTTAAGTACCAAACCCCACAGGGTTTGTGACCCCTTAATCCCAGATTCCTGCTTCCAAACAAGTGCTCTATACCCTCCGTGGAAGGAAATTCGGGAGAGTCTCGGGAACTGTATACCCACTAGGGAAATTAGTTAAGATGTTGGCTGCACTATTTTGTCTTAAAGCAGGAAGATTTATTTCTCTCAAAAAATCCACACCTCCATAAATGTGGATTTTCTCATTCTTCTCACCATGCCCAGTCCTTCTTCTTCCCTCTTCTGGTCTCTTGTAACAGTGAGCTCCAAAGGGTAAGCTTGAGTTGCCAGCAAGAAAACTGTTTTACTTTATCGGTTCTGAATTTCAAATCAACCCAGTTCCCTGTCACTGTTACTGGGCTGGCTTCACCTCTAAGCTCTTTAAAATCATCCTTCACAGCCAAGCCTTTGGCAAACAAGGACCAGTCCACGAGCTGCCATCCCTGAGAGCAATGGCGAATCTTTCAACAGGGAATCCATCCAGCACCTTCCTGGAAACTATGATTAGTGGAACTCCATAATCTGAAATAATCCCTTCCGAAACCATCAACAGCCTTTCTATAATTATTCTTGTCTTCCCAAAGACATACCATTCGCCAGAAGCATGGGAATATGCAGACTGCTTGAGGCACCCTAGAACCTGTCTCTGTGCCTTTCTCAGGCCACAGCAAAGGAACCTCAAGCATTAGTTGTCCCAAATGGATCACAGTGGAATTTGAGAGGCTTCCAACACCGGAAGCCTTCTTTGCAGAGGGAGACGTCAGTGGCTGCATCTCAGGCTGAAGCATCTGAAGCATCGGAAGGGCTCACAGAACATACTGACAAAAGGAATGATAACAAATTGCCACAACCAGCTGGAGTTCGGAGAGGAGTACTTCAGGAACCCAAGGTGCAAACAGCAACGTACTCATTGTACCTTGCTGTTGGAGCAACGGGAGGTGGCAATTATGGAGGCTTTTTTGGGGAAAGGTCTCAAGGGCAGGTCACTGGGACTGCAGACCAATAAGCCTGATGGCTCTACTGTGAAACTTGGTGGGACGTATAGATAAGAATATCTCCATGCGTATTGGGGAAGAGCCAGCAGAGCTTTTACAGAGAAAAGTAACGACTCACAAAATCTATTACAGTCCTCTGAAGGAGCCAACAAGCTGGTAGACGATGGAGATCTAATGGATATAATATATATGGCTTTCCAAAAGGCTCTGACAAAATCCTTCATCAGAGTCTGTTGAGGAGAGTAAGCAGCCATGAAAAAAGAAGTGGTTTAAAGACAGAAAACACAGTGGACAGATATTGATGGTCAGTCTCCACAACAGAGAGAGGTCCCCAGAGGCATTTTGTGGAGATCTGTGCAGAGGCCTGCGCTGTTCAGTGTCTTCATGATGATCTGGAAGTGGGGAAGGATAGTGAGGTGGTGACATTTGCTAGCAACACCGAGCTGCTCAGAGGAGCAGAAAGGCCAACAGCAGCAAACCGCAGAAGGACCTCAGGAAACCCAGTGATAAAATGACAGATGAAATGCTCTAGAGAGAAATCTAAGTGATGAGCATCAGAGGAAACAATCTTAACTTCACGCACACAGTGATGGCCCTGCACTCCGCTCAGGAATAAGATCCTGGGGTTATAACAGGAAATTTGATCAAAGCATTTACTCATTGCTCAGCAGCAGTCAGGAAAGCTAATAGATGAGTAGGAGATAATGAGAAAAGAGAAAACACCGCTGTAGAAATTCCTGCTTTGCTCTCATTTTGAATACTATAAGCAGTTCTAGTCCCCATTTTCACAAAAGAACTAACGGTCAAAGCTGTGGAGCAGTTTTCACCTAGGCAGCAACTGGCTAGGCTGGGACTACTCAAGCTGAAAAAGGGACAGCTGAGGAGAGGCACACTGTCTGTGAAACCATGAACACCCTGGAGAAGGTGGGTAGGGAAAGACTGTCAGAGGTTCCCACCATACAGCTGGATGGCATGAAATTATCGGGAGGCAGCTTTAAAACACAAGGAACTAGTTCTTCACACCTCCGAAAGCTGTGAAACTCACTGCCACAGGATGCTGGGGCGGGTGCCAAACGCTTCTGCGGGTTCAAAAAGCAGCAGGATGCATTCAGGGAAGAAAGGTCTATTGAGAACTACTAAATTCAAGGACATCATGTCTGGCTCAGGAAGTCTTGGAGCCACAGACAGCTGCGGACCTGGAAAGTTTTCTGGAAAATATCCCTGTATGCTTCTGATACCTTTCACCAATCACCTACGCTTGCTACTGTGACAGACAGGATGCCAGGCTGGATGGTTGCACCCAGGTTGCACCCAGTACAACTGTTCTTGTATTTATCTTTCTTTCTCCTCAAAGTGTCCTCCCAGAACTCCCCTCCCCCTCCCCTCCTTCAAGGCCGCACATTAGCCATTTAGCAGTGGGTTGATCTGAGGGCTCCCAGCCCTGGGAAAACAGCTGCATAACTTTGGTTGGCACCTGGAAGTGGAATCTTCCTCATGGAAACGGCTTAGCCATTTTCTTGTAATTGCCTCCTCAGAGCTTGTTTGGAGGCTGCTTATCAAGTCCCATTGTGTCGCTTTCCTGCTTGTTTTTCCAACAGCCGCCTATTAAATTAAGCTCATTCACACAGGAAAACCCAATAACCAGCTACACAGAGACACTCTGACTAAGTAGGACACATGCAATAGTCACCACACTAAGACAGACGGGCACCCAGCCCAGCCTCATGAGAAGAGGAGAACATGGGTACACGGCCTGCCTAGCGAATAATCCCAGGTGCTTGCAACAGGAGGTATTCGATATGGTTTATTGATTGGATGCAAAACTAAACCAGGACTTTCTCTGAGCTGCGGGAAAGAAAATGAGTCTCTTGTTCTAAATCTGGAAGAATATATTTGGTATTGTTTAGAGTTAGCTGCTCACTCGACCCTAAAAATGTTCCCTGAGCTCAATCTGTTTAGGATCAATACTGTATTATCCCTGGGGGATAATTTTTATGTGTTTGCTCCAGTGAAATTTTAAAGGACACTCTTGATTCAGCTGAGGGTAACTAAATACAGAAAACATCCCATTATCAAAAATAATGAAACAGATTTTAGAAGGAAAAAAACCCCTCTCTCCTTCAGCTTATAGACCTTCAGGTTGCCCAGATGATTTGCTCCGCAGAAAAAAAATGGGCTGCAGCTTTTATTTAATTGTTGTTTTGGTCTAAGTAGAAGATTTGCGCCGAACAAACAAAACTGCACTCGGTGCAGCTACCCTCACCCTGCTCCGCTGAAGCTTACGGGAAGATTTCCATCGACTGCAATCAGGGCTGGGTTTAGCTCCAAGGTAGGAGACAGTGTTATGCTTTCGCTCTCTCTTTGATAGGAGGCTTTTAGAGTGTTTAGAGCACCTTTTGTGGCTCTGTATCTGAACAGGGAGGTTCTCCCTGAAAACAAACCGCACCCTAAGCCAGCATTATCTCTAACAGGGCTGAGCCCAGCCTAGCCCCAGGATTCACATCAGCTCCCAGCAGCTGGTAAGGGGAAGCAAAGCCGAGAGGTAATGTTTCGTAGCTTCCAAAGGGAAAACAAACTCATTCCCAAGGCAGGACTCAGCCATGCCTCTGTTAGCTGGGAGCGTTGGCAGAGGCTCAGCGGATTTAGGCCCTGATTCTGCAAAGTCCTGAGGCATGTGCTTAACTTCTCTTGCAAGCAAGTTCCCATTCGCTTCATGTAATCACAGGTGTAAAGATAAGCACATAAATGCTTTATGGCATACAAGAGGGTCATACCTCGGTGGAGGAAGGGATATTTAGCGCAAGCAAGAGACTTTTCTTCCAACTTCTGTTCAGAAAAGGGTCAGATATTAGAAACAATTAGAGAGCAGATTGTGAGACTTCTCACAAACTAGCTACAGCCTCTAATTAAGGTCTTCCACCAGACCTGCCCTGTCCCAGCTGACACCAGCACGAGAACGTGCTGGGAGATGCTGAGGGAGCACTGCAACAGCCAGGCCAGAAACCCCTTGCCTCTCCCTCACACACAGTCTCCTCCAGCTGCTTCCTCTGCACAAACAGCCTTGCCCTGCAGGGGCCAGATGACTAAGATGGGCAGCAGAGAAATATAAAGCACTCACAGGTGCGTTGGGGGTATAGGAAGCCATTAATAATGCCTGTGTCTCATCATGGCTCTTGCATTTGCCTTCCTTCTCTCTCATCTGCTTTCTGCACCCATCAGAGCTACCTCGTGCTTCCCTCTCCATCCATCCTGCTGGTTGCCTCTGGCGAGATGCTGCACATGCTGGTGTGTCTTGGTCTAGATCAGCTTTCCAAATGCCTAGCCTGTCTGCAATAGGCTCCAGCCACGCAGCTTCTTAATGCTAATGAAGCCAGCAATGAATCCTCCTTCCAGGATCCTCTCTGCCAGCGCCAAATCTTCACTTGCAGCCTTGTGGCAGCATCAGCTGCCAGCCCAACTGGAAGCATGGTGGTGTAGGAGGGTCAAGCAGCACGTCCTCCTGTCACACTGGGGGTACAGCTACAAGAAGAGGGTAGTGGGGAAGATGTGGACTCCTCAACCCCTGCTAGAAAATCAGCCATTGCTGATTAGAAATGTCTAGCTTTGCCTATGTCTTCTTCTCCTGTTCCTGGAGGTTACATTTCTTGCGCTGGATTGCTATCAGATCAAAAAAATCCCTGTTTCAAGGTACATGGGGCAAATGAAAGTTCAGTGCCACATTACCTTCCTCATGTCCAGGGATATTTACCTTCTGAGAGAAAGGGAAACGTGAAGAGGTAGGGTGAAGGGTAGCAACCAGGGAAGAGGTGAAGCAGTATGGAGGAAGAGGAGAAGGAGTGAGAGAGGGGTGGAAATCAGTGCCTCTCTCTCAAGCCCAGAGACTGCTGTAGATTTACATCAGCTGTTGCTCTGGCTGTCAGAGGAGAGTGGGGTTAGCAGGGATGAGTGCATATGCAGCCTACAGGAAAAGCTGCTTTTATTTGCTCATATCTAGCAGGGGCTGAATTTATTGCCTTTGTAGAGGGGCCAGCAAAAAGGCAGGGTGTCACTTAAATCCCATTTAAAACCTCATATTAGGGCTTTAAAAGAAGTGAAAATGTCAAGGTGGAAGTGACCCAGCCAGATGCTGGCTGTGTTGCTTGGGGAATGGGTTACAAGCCCATCTTGCGGTGGCCGCTAGGGAGTTAAGTGAGGCCATTGCCTTACCAGTAAAGAGTCCTCCACTCCAGAGCTGTAGCAGAGACAGAGTAAGGAAGTGCCAAGTTGCCTTCGGCTCATCCTGATTCTCCATCCTCTTAATGGAGCATAAAACAGTTAACCCTCAGGTCACCAGGTGGATCCCAACCCAACTCGCCACCCCATTAGGAAGAGGAGCTTATCCTAAGGGAACTAGGAGCCCTCATTAGAGGCCTAGCTCTATGTGAAATATCTTAATCCTCCTGAAAAATCTGGCCCAAATCCTCCTAATTATTGATCTGACTCAGTCTCTAAGTACCTATGTTATTTTTGCAAAATTAGGACTTTGATGCCTAAGCCAGTTCTTGGATATGTTTGTCCTTAGTGACTCACCCAAGGTTACACACGGAGCCTGTGGTAGACCTGGGAACTGCTCCCAAATACCCCCAGTCCTGGATGAGTGCGTTAAATCACAAGACCGTCTCTGTCTTGCTCTCTATTTTGGTCACACTGATTTGTCCTGCATCATTAAATTTTTACAACGCCTGACTCCAGACCATTTCAAGTTTGTACCTCCTGTCTCCACTAAGTGCAGAGCTAAGACTTTTTGCTCCTCTGAGCACAAGGGCTGGAATTTGAGGACTCAGTGACCAGCACAGTCAGGGAAATTTCTCTTGTTAGCGATGTCTGCGTAACAGGAGGTACATGCTCCCAGCATCTTTCAAAGCATCAGCTTTGCAGGTCCTGTCAGTGGATTTCTTTCTCATAAACAGGAGTTGGGATGGATCTGACACAAAACTTGATGAATGCTACTACAGTTGGCAGAGCAGCAGGTCCAGACTCGGCAGTGACCTGGATATTTGGGGAGGTGGCAGCAACTTTCCTTGTCAAGAGAGCCCAGGGCATGTGGTCTGCTTGGGATAGAGAGAGCGCAGGAGCGCTCCAGCCTCCTGCTCCATCCTCCCAGGCTCTCGGGGACAACATCAGAGCCCTGAGATCGTCTTTCTTGGCTGAGCACGCTTTACTCCAGGGCCTTCTCTGAGGATTTCTGCTTGCTCTCCAGCTGCAGTTTCTCTGCTGCAAGAACTCTCCCAGATTCATGTGCTCTTCCTTATTGGCCTGTTTGGTACCGGATGCTGCTCCACCCAGGGGCTCTGTGCTGCCTTGGCTTAATCAACTCCTAAGAGGCACTGTATCACTGTGCCTTTTGTGATGGGAAAGAAGAAGCATTGCAGCTACCCCGGCCTAAGAGCTGCTCTGGGCTGCACCCCTAGGAATGGCCCCACTGGAAGGTTTCTGACTGGGGATGGCACTGGTCACTGCAGGACAATGCTTCTTCTGCCTCTCTCTGGCCTTTTTGCTGATTGCCCCAGCACACAAGTCTCTCCTTCTCCCCCATCCATCTTGCAATAGTTTTAGGTCCATTTACAAGGCTCTGACTGTTATCCTGGCAGGACTGGTGTCCTCACTATCTGAAAGTTGCCCGTGGCTGGTGGTGCTTAGAGACCACGACTGAAATACTTGTCTCCAGCTCAGGGCATCATATCAGGAGAACGCTCCCTCTGCAGCACAGACAGGAGCCACTGGGAGACCAGGGGTGACCAGGGGCTCCTGTGCAGCAGCATGGCTGGGAGCGGTGGGAGCCGTGCAGGCCGAGAGAGCACCCCTGAGCCTCTTATCCGGGCCAGCCGGGCAGGGTACCTCAGCCAAGCCCTCCCTGTGCTCATTGCCCCTCTTGTGTAGACCAGCCTCGAATCACTGGTGACACAAAGGTGTTGCCAAGCTGGCAGAAAGGGAAAATACTGTCACACCAACAGTAGCGGGTACCTTCCCAGTTGCAACCTCTTTAGTCACAGCTGGATTACTAACCCCATTCTTATATTTTCCATGGAGGCGGCATGACTAAGAGCTGACTCCTAGGGCTGGTTGTTGCCTCCAGAAACTCTTAGGGAAAGGAATGCTGACAGGACTATTCGGCTGCCCAAGTTGCAGGCCAAAACAGGGGAGCCGTGTGGTTGTGCTAGGAATGAGACGGGGACGCTGACTCAGGCACAGCACGGAGCCACCCCAGAGTGAAGGATGCAAGAAAAACCAAGAGCCCACTAGGCAGCAGCCGCAGCAGGGGGGCAGGGATGGAGGTGCTGTCCCAGGGGACCACGGCATCCACTGGGACAGCGTCATTAGGAGGAGGTCGGGCGCACGTAGCCCAGCTTCTTCCACCTCCTCTGACCTACCTTGGTCCCTCCAGAAAACAATTTGGGGCATCAGTTGTTTTCTGGAGAAGAGACCCCAGCTCTTGAGGCAAGCCTGGTCTGTCTCACCATTTTGGCTCATGGCGAGTTGAGGATGAGATCAGATGCTGGAAACACTTTTACACCTCCTGGACCCATGCCTGGCTTTTGTATAAGTGACAGAGCAAATGAATGGTGAAGGTCACCAGCCTTCAGGTTACAGGGCTCAAACACAGGTCAGAAGTATTGCACGTATCCCCCAGCTCCCAGCTGCAGGTATCTCACAGTAGCCTGAGCCGCTCTTGGCTCCAGCCACCTCCACACCAGCCTGGTATTTCCAACGCAGGAGGTGCGAGACAGCTGCTTTCCTCTCCATGACCCCACGCTGCTGCTCTCAGATCTGCCGCCCGGCTGTGTCCAGCATGCGAGGGCCAGCAATGTTGGGAGAGGGCCCTACCCAGACCTAGCTGCCAGCTCCGCCGAGCCCCCGTCTCCTGGCCTGGGAAAGCCGGGAGACGTCTCGGGGCCAACGGCGGAGGAAGTTACCCAAGACGGACCAGCTGCTCTCTCTGGGGCTGCAATCAGCGTCTGCCCCTGGACCCGCTCTCAGCGAAAGCCATCGCAATTTCCGTCCCTGTGCAAACCTGGGAACTGGAAGCAGGAGGAAGAGGAACTTCCCCACTTGGGCTGAAACGATGGGAACAAATCCACGGTACCCCAGCACTGTCTGCTCAGGCGGTGGGAATGTGAGCTCAGCCCTGAGGCGAGTTAATGGGCTTTTAAAAAAACCTTTGTATTGGATCCATTGTTCTTCCAAAAGCTTGCTGGCACCACTCCAGGTGGAAACCTTTGATTCTGTAAATACACCACAATTATCATCCCGAGGAGTCTCAGCTATTGCGCTCCCCCGAAAAATCAGCAGGATGCTGGGGAGAGGTGCTTAAATCATTTGATCGTAAGAAAGCCTTGGGCTGTAACAGCTTCCCTGCTGCTCAGAAAAAGCTACCCCTCTCCCAACAGCTTGGCTCCATTTTTCTTCCGATTATACAGTCGCTGGTGGAGGCAGGGCAGCGAGCGCTGCGGAAACCAGGCCACTGGGGTTCCCGGTGATTTCACCAGTCCTGTGGCCGGAGCTCGCCATGATTTATGAGCTCGCAGGAATCTCACCATGGACTTATCTCCCCCTCCCTGCTTTTTATTGCAGTACAGATACAGATTCAGAGATAGAGCTCTTCTGGGTACCGTAGTGAGCTCAGTCTGTTTGACAGTTGCAAATATTTTTCTCCAACATTGCACAGATCCATGTGAGTGTGCTGTTACTGCCAGCATCGCGTTCGGGTCCTCGCCACCACCCAGCACGGAGCAGCTCACTGTTGCCTGTGCATCTCTGAGCACGCAAAACCAAACGCTTGCCAGACATAGCACCCGTTCCCTGACTTCCATCTCTCACTCACAAGTCCCCTAAGCTTTCCCTGTCTCCTCAGGGTAGGCTTTTATTACTTTTAAATTGCTGGCGATTTTTTTTCCAGAGGTATTTTTATTTTCTGTGGATTATACAAATCCTGCCCTTCTGCAGTGCTTTCCAGTCCAAGGCTGGGATTTTCCAAGGAGATTTAGGGGAGTTAGGTGTTCAGCTTTCAGTGGGAGCCGAGCGCTTCTCTGCTTTTAGAAATCCCACTTTAAAGCAAGTCGTCAGTGTTTTTCTGCAGCTGTTTTTCTTAGCAGTCTAAATAAAGCTTGCAAGTCACAATTCATTGATGTGAGGCCAGATTCGGAGACTATCAGTTCCTTTGTGTATCCTCAACTTGTCCGGGGCTGTGTGGTTTTATTTTGGGATCGGTGGTTGTTTCTGGGGGTTGTTGCAAAGCTGTGCATTTAGCAGCCCCCTCCTAGCACGTTCCTCGGCCAGCCAGGTATCGCATAAGCTCACAGCGCTGCTGAACCCTGCCCCTGCAGCTCACTTCTACCGTGCCTGCCTGTGCAACGGCGAAGGGTTTTGCAAGCAGGAATTAAGCATGCCTTGCACAGAGGCAGGCCTGAACTTTGTGTTTTAAGGTCTGCTAGCCAAGGCGACAAGCTGAAGGTCACACGACCAGCGAGCAGTAGAGCCTCCTGGTGCGGCGGCTCAGCCTTTGCTCTCACCGCAGGGTCACCCTCCCTTTCCTGTCCCCCGAGGGAAGGTGTGCGACTTGCTTGGACAATCTTCCCCCTAACGCTCAGCTGCGGCCGAGGTTTGGGCTGGCTTCCCCGCTGAGCCGGCGTCCAGGCTCTCCTTCCAAAGCTGCAATCGCTGCCCTCGCAGCCCCGGAGCACAGGTGGAGTTTCTTCCCGGTGGAAATGAATTATTCATGTGGACGACAAGGAAGACTGTTCCCATCTGGTGACACACAGCTATTATCACCACTAAGTTTGTCACTTAGTGGGTTTGGCAGAGGCTGAAAAGGGTTTTGAAACAGTGGAGTGTCCCCTTTTCCTCTCCACCGGTTGCATTTCTCACAGGAGCCAGTGTTACGGGCTCGCTCTGCTCGGGAAGGCTGCTGTTTCGACAGACCCGGGGTTGCTGTTGCTCCAAACTCCCACCAGCCCTGTGGCACCCCTTTTCCTGGACTGTCCCAGCCAGCTGCCCCATTTGGGGCTTAGCTCCGGTTCTGAGACCAGCATAGCTCACCCCAGAAATCTATAAGCCAGCAACAGGTTGAGACCGAAAATCCATTCCTATCCTTTATCAAAACCACCACTGCTTACTTAGGATGCTCCAGGCATGATTCAACACTCATTATCTTCATTGTGCTTGAGATCAGGCTGCAGTCTTCCCAGATAATAGCTTTATTAGCTCCCTATTATTCTTTCTACATTATTTATTTACACTAAGTCCAGAAGAACATTCAAAGCTTTCACTAGGACAGCAGTATTGGTTCAGTGGACAACATTTCACGCTGTACTTCTCACCCTGGCAAAGATCCCGTGTAGAAGGAGTGACCCCAGGCCAAACGTGCTCTCCCTGAAGAGGTCTGCTTGGCTCGAGGAAGCTGTACGTGTTAGGGACACACGGCCGGACGCAAATGAGAGGTGGCGGTTTCCCAGGGCTTTGGCACAGGCAACAGGCCATTTTGCCCCCTCTCCCTGCTGCTCTGGGCAGGGACTCTGCCAGTGCCGCTCCTGGCCGAGGGATCACAACTGCCCACGGTGCCACCCACCGGAGGCTCCTTTGTGGGCTCCTGCAACGCGCTCACTGCTGTGCTCTGCCACGGGCTGGCACCAACCCTCCCTTGGCTGGGACGAGGTCTCTCTGTCTGCCATCTCTCCAGAAACAAAGCCTGGGGCCTGGGTGCTAAAGGAAATTAGAATCTATTAATTACTGATTTAATTAGAACCAGGGCAGGCAAGTGGTTGGGCCCCTGGCTTTGGTCCTGCTCATCAGTGGAGATGAGGAGTGTCTGCTGTGCTCCTGCTCGCGCTGGCGACGAGGAGCATTGCTGACCCGCAGCAGCCCAGTGCACCGGGTCATTACGAGGGCTGGTTTGAGTTGGCCTCCGTGAAGGCCACCTGGGAGTATTTCTATATATGCTGGCAAAATTACCCAGCCCACATTTTCCACTGACTTGGCATCACCGAGGAGGATGACTGAATATGAGTCTCTGTTCACCTTTTCCCTTTCCTTGACAACCTCAGCATGAAAACCACAGCCTGGCCTCCTGGCAACCTGGTCTTCTCGCGGTTGCAAGGATCTCTTTCTGCCATGGCACAGACTATGCGGCTCTCTCTGTTATTTTCCAAATGACTCTTTTCCAGTAACTCTTTTTGCCATCAGAGGTGCCAACGATGCAAGTCCAGTTTAAATGGACTAAAGTCAAGCTGGCTGCACTTTCTGCTCACACGCTCCCTATTTTCCCCTTGCTGCCCATTGCTTCTGGTGCTGAGCACTGCCCTGCATAACTCCCCAGAGAGGAGGCTCCAGGTAAGTCCTACCACCAGCTTGTGTTCAGCAACTGCAAAGCAGAACTGGAAAGAGGTGTTGCATGCACCAAAATATGTTCTTGAAAGAACCTAAATAGCCCCATTCTCCCCAGTTCAATCCTGGATTGTGCTGTGCTGAAGGAATTCCCGCTCTAGGAGCAAATGCTTACAATGCACAGCCCACGACACAAGCACTGCAGCTCACCCAGCAAACCTGGCAGATGCTGTGGTCTAACTTTGATGTATCTTTCTTTACTATTCAAAACAGTCCCTCCTGAAAGGAGCTGGATTGGAGGCTGCTTATAAAAGCTGCCATTGTTTTTATTGGGCTGCTGTCCATCTGTTTAAAACATGGATGCCCTAAGTGACTCTGCTGGCAGGAGGAGGTTCCTTTGGATGTGCTCTGAAAATTGTCCCTGCATTGAGAATGGCTTTTGGAAAAGATGTTTAACATCATCCATCTTTCAAGCCTCTCAAAGCACTGCCTTGTCCCTTGGGGTTTGGTGTAAACACTCGGCTTCAGAGACGGTGAGAGAGAAGAGGGCAGATTGTGCAGTTAAAAGCCGGTCTGCGTCAGAAGTGGTGTAATTTGTAGCTGCTTGGAAACGCCCTGGCAGAGAAACAGGGCATCTGGGTGACACACCTCTCCGCTCCTGGCCCAGCCCAAAGGCAGCCTGCCAGCCCCAGGGCTGCTGCGGCAATGCTGCCCACTGCTCTGGGACACCAGAGACAAAGTCCTAATGGAGTTAAGATATAGAGCATGCACATTCTTCTTTGTTCAGTGTCTACTCAAAAGCAACCAGAGATCTCTGGAAACAAGCTCTGGAAAATGTTTCCTGGACTGTTCCCCTTTGAAAGGCCCCCTGCTTTCTGGAGCTGCCAGCAACATACCACCACTGCATTGCCACCAGTTGAAGCTCTAGTGAGCCAAGAAGGGATGAGCTGGCTGGTACTCACCACGTGCTTGCATCTCCTATTGAACCATGAGAGAGAAATCTCCATCCCTGCCCTCCCTGTGATCCACCCTCCCTTATCCAACCTGGGCCTCTGCTGCCCAAAAGCCAGCCAACACCACCCACTTACAGCATGTCCCACGGCTCCATCTGCTCCTCTCTCCCCGGCTCCATCTGCTCCTCTCTCCCTCACCCGTGGCCTTGCAATAGGGATGAATCTTCCACGGGCACTAACACGCAGGGAGGCTGCATAGCATCATGAAGAGGCTCTTAGTCCTATTTGTGCCTCTGGCAGCCCTGGCTCCTAGGACCCAGACTGCAACTAGATGGCTTGCCCAAGACCGAATAGTGAACTGGTGTCAGAGGAGGGAAGTGGGACACGGACATCCCTCCCCACGCTGTGCCGCAGACCCAGCCTCACTCTGTGCCAAAAAGACATGAACTGCACATGCAACTTACCACCACTGCACAAGGCAACCTGTGGCTGGAGCTGCCAGGGAATTATCAGCTGCTCTTGCGGCTGTGCAGAGAAGCCAGGCGTCTCAGTGAAGGGTTACTGATTTTGTTTTGGCCCTGGGGAGCTGTGTTGGACGAATTGCCGTATAATCCCTGTACATTCCAGCCTGCAGAATGGCATTGTAATATTTTTCTCTTATCATTATGCAGCTTTGGAGGCTCTTATTTGATCTCCTTTATCCATGCGAATGTGTCCAAGAACATAGCATTCACTGCCTGCAGAATGGCTTCTATTGTTCCCTTTGTTCGCGGGCTCCGGCTATTCCCTCAGTCTCCTCTCTCCCTTTGTTATAACAGCAATCAGACGAACTCTGCACGTGAAAAAGTATCTTTACAGCCCAATCTTAATATGAGCTCAGCTATGGAAAAGGCAGAGGGCATATTTTCCTGAATATGGCGTGGTGAAAAGTACCGTGAGGTCAGACAGTGGATTAGCTACATTTAACTTCAACCAGGTTCTACTCACACTTGCCCATGGCAAGTTGCTCCAAACTAATGCTGAAAATACACAGCACCAGACTGGGCATTTTGGCTGATATATCTGTTCCTCCTGAAGAGCTGTCCCTGTTTGTTCAAGTAAATCCACTGTAACACAGTAAATCAGCTTGGAAGAGAAACAAAGAATCTGAAAGACTTGTGAAATATAGTTCAGCATTTCAATTTTATTTTCTGCTTCTTCTAATACAAAAGCTTTTTCATGACTTCATGCTGAAAACAGGCTGGAATCCTGGAATCTCATCCTTGATTTTTAAAACATTTAATTTAGAGGTGTTTTTTGTGAGCATGGAACTGAATGCAGTGCTTTTCTGAACTGGGCCTTCAGCTTTGCAGAGAAGTCTCTCAATACCAGCTGAGCAGACTTCTAGATTAGCTGCTTTCCACATCTCCTTTCAGACAGGTGTGCAACAGTTCATCCTAACATGATCTGCGCAATCTTTATAGTCTGTTGTCTGAGCAGTTTCAAAATAAACCCCAGACAAACCTCAGCTCCCTCTGAAAAATGATCTTCTCTTAATCCTCCTCACCAAGAACCTGTAGGAAGATGTAAAATTATACAAATTGGAACTTTGGCACAGCTTGGTTAGAGTAGGCTGGATTAGTCATCAAAGTTACAGCTGGAGGTTGTTAATCTGTTGGCTACTTCCAAGCAAATTAATTTTATTTCTGTTTACCAAATAAGAGAACAACATTATTGGTTAGGCCTTGAGGCATGATGCATCACTGCTGGTGGTAAAAAAAAAAAAAGATGACACAAAGCTTGCTTGCACACAGATTAAGGTGTACTCCTTAATTAAGCCTGAGTCATCAGTTCATTATAAGCAGGATTGAAAGATGACCCAGAAAGGCTGTGCATGCATGAAAGCTGCTTGCTGCTGTGGGGCTGCTGGCAGTTGTCTGGGTCTGTTTAAAGCCCAGATCCTGCAGTTTGCAGTGTTCAGGTAGCTGCACAGGCAACTGGTGAGATAGGTTGGAAACTGCTGGCTCAGGGGCTGGATGTGTGCTTTGGTTTTCTGAGCTGTCTTGTGTGGAATGGCTCTTTTGATGGAACTTGTGTGGGCTGGAGGCAGAGGATTTTTTTTCTAGGTTTTGTTACTTTTTGTACTGAATTAAGTGGGGGGAATCATTTACTGCTGTTAGAGTCCCATGAATATGGAGCGTTGTCAATCTCAAGATTCCCACACTACAAATTAAACTTGCCCAAATCATGTTTTAAAAAAAAAAAAAAAAGGCTGTCTCTCTCTGGCTTTCTTCACTGGAGTTTTGTGCTTCTTAGAAAGTGTCTTGGCTCTTTTCCCTGCATACATGGCAGCAGAAACAACCCTTTTTGCAAAAGTGAGATCCCGTAACACAATCACCTGACTCCAGAAGCAGGTGTCCCCAAGAGCACTTCAGAAAACACCCAGCCTCCAAAAGAAAGACTCTGACAAAACCCTTTGAAGTGGGCAGTGTAAGTAGGAGCACTCATTTTGGTGCCCAGGGGCAAAACTCCTTCTGACTTGATCTTGTTGCTCTTAGCAGAGGACTATCCTAGACTGTTATTATTGGGGACTGATTATTTGATCAACAGATGGATGAAAAGAAAAAAAACAGTGGCTGGTTATAAATGTGGCCTTTGTAATGTACCTGTCTGCAATGACTCTTAATGGGCTCATCAGAAGGTATATTAACCCTCTTCAGTGTGTGGAGGTGAGGGAGCTAATCCTGTATTAGCAACCAGTTCTTCTACTGCAGTGAACTGGGAATGTCCCTTGGGAAAGGGAGGCGGGAGCAGGAAACCTTGCCTCTCCCTGCCCTATGTGCTGTTACACGTACTGGTTTTGGGGAGGTATAGGGGAGCTGCGGAGGGGACGGGGCTTGAGCCACATCGGGACCCCGCTGCCCTGGGTGAGGGCTGCGTGGAGGTGCTCAGCGCCCTCCCTTTCATTGAGGCAAAGCCCTGTCATGCAGAAAGCAGCAAAACCCTCTGAGCTTGGCACTTCTCTTTTCCATCAAGGCAAACTGTCCCCAAGGTAACTCTGGCCTTGGTTTGTGTGTTAGCCACCTGGTTTCTATGTGCTTGTGTGCTGGTGAGGAAGAGCCGGCGCTGCATTCCCCAAATAGTGGTCGAGCCCATTGCTCAAATGGGAATGCCGAGACAAGTGTCGGACCATGTTGCCTGAAATGCCTTGGCAGAGGGATGAAGGAGCAAAATAACCATCGCACCACCAAGCCCCGAGTATCCCTTCCCGCTACGCTACTCAGAAAGTGACAGCGAAGAACAAACTTCCTTCCCTGTCCCTCCTGCCTCTCTGAATTCTTTCTCATTAAACAAAGAAAAGTCAATACCCAGAGTGTTGAATGAAGCATGAGGAACGAAATGCCGTCCTCTCCTGGTGTAGGATGCTGAAAGAGCCAAGTGTGGGCCTACATTTTCTAGAACCTCTATTGACTCTGGGTGACTATTTTGGCTACCAATGTGTACCGAAGGAGCCCGATTTCAGGAAGCAATTTGCAACCAGGCCTTTGAGGGGGGAAAAAGCAACAAAAACAAAAACTAAACCCTGCTGCTGTGAGTGGATCATATCTTGGCCTTCCCAGACAGGTTTGAAAAGCATTTGACAATTTGTGATATACAAGTGGTGGTGCATGATCCCCACCAGGAGGATGCCGAGGATATACGAGGCTAACTACATCCTTCCCCTGTGTTCCTGTCCACATGGGGAGATGGTATTTCCCACCTTGCGCCTCCTCTTGCTGCAGCTCTCCACCAGTTCAGCTTCCTCCGGGACATCAGAGCTTCTTGCCTTCATCATCATAGCCCACCAGAAGCTATCCTGGCTGAGCACAGGTTTGGTCAAGGGTAGCCATCCTCTTCTTGCTCCACGTCCATACTGCTGCCTCTGTGTTTCCTCCCGTACTGTCCCTCATGCTGCCCATGAACATCTCATCATCCTCATCAGACTTCCCTATGGTGCTTTCTTCTGTATCCGCAGAGATCCCAGTAAGCAGCGGCAGGCCAAGACGTTGAGACCATACCCTTGTGAAAAGCAGTATTTTCTGTATCCTTCTGCTTCTCTGTCCATCTATTTCTATCCATTATTTGTCTCTTCTCCTAAATTCTTGGGAATCCTGGGTGGAAGGAAATGCCCCTTTGCTCGGTACATATCCAGCAACTCTTGCAGTGCCATCCTGGCTCACAGGTGGAGCTTGTGGGGCTCTGTGGTGATGCAGACAGCAATAATAATATTAAATGCTGGAGCACCCGGGTTGCAGGTTGGCATAAGCAGCTCGTTTTCCTCTACAGCTGGTCAAAAGCTTCCTGCTGAAAGGCAGTTATGAAGGAAATGGTTGTTACTGCAGAATGGATGTATCCTATGGGAAGGTGCCAATTTTGCTGACCTTTCCACATTTCCTATCATGAACCTGGAGGAAAAAAAAACACTTTTTTTTTTAATTCCCTCCAGGCCTCACCACTTCAGTTTGGCCAACTGCATTTAGTTTGTGTGAGCTTGATGTTACTCTGTGTCCTTCTGAGTTGCTGGTTATTTGGGTGCCTTGTGGGAAATGCTGTCAAAGGCTGGGTGGAAAAACAGGTGCAAAAGGCCCCTGGGTACAGCACTGCAGTGGACAGTGTGTATAATGCCAAACTGAGCAGGGAAAGAACGCTTGAATGTGCCTAGAACATTTGTAACAAATACTGTTCTGTGGGAAAATGCAGATATTTTATTTTTTTCTCTTATTTGGTTTGAAAACAAGTGTTTAAAATTTTTTTTTTCCCTAGAAATGGAAAACTTGATTTTCTACCAACCTCCTGCTCGCAATCCGCTTGATTTGTTTCTTAGAGGAAACTTTCTTTCTGCATGGTGTTTGTGGGGAAAACAGATGTAATCGTGTATGCCAAAATGTTCCTTTCTCGTGTACCGCCAGCGTAAGACAGTTACTTTGGCCTACCAGGTACAACGGGGCCCTGAGGGACATTCAGTTAAGCCCTGGCAGTGAGTTACAGCGCGTAGCACTCCACAAATATAATCACTGTGATTTATGACTGCTGAGATTACAAAGATTTTGTTTGGTAGCGAGGAGTGATGGCTGATGTCCCTCTAAATGCTTATCATTTCTGGCAGCTTAATTGAATCCTGTTAACAGATACCACGAAACAGATAAGCATTTCTGTTGTTAACAGTTCTCATTGGAATAGCAAAGCCTGGCGTTTGCGTTATTTCCCTGTTTTCAGGTATCTCCCTTTGAAGGCAGGGGGTGTGGAAATGATCTTCTTAAGCATGCTACAAAAGGAGCATATTATTCATTTATTCGGCATTAGGACATCCGGGCAGGAGAGAAACCTCCCCTGAAGAGCGATAAGGGAAGCAGTGCCTGTCGCTCTCACCGAGGCGAGACTGAGGGGTGGTGGCACTTTTTCGGTGGGGTGGGCATGCTGGCTGGGGGGCCCAAGTGTGGCCCTGAGCCCAGAAGGATCCCTTGGGCAGGCTGGAGAGGTGCCATAGCACGTGCTGCAGCGCTTCCCAGAAGAGACCCAGGCGGGAGAGAGTGTGCAGGAGCCCTCAGTCACTAGCTGTGGGATGCGATGGCTGGGATGGGTTGAGCAAGGGCTGGTCCCGCTTCCTGACAGGTGCTGAGGCAGCTCAGCAACTCCAACCTGCTACTGCAAATACCACCTTTCAGCTCAGGAAGCCTTGGAAATAAAGTGCTTTCAACCTGCAATGTGGATTTACACCTACACTGAGTTTCTATTGCAGATTGATGCATCCCTTATTCAGCGTGCAGAGAGCTTGGGCTTGACTATGATTCTTCCACGTTTTGTCGGAGCCTTGCCCTCCCCCAGGGGCACTGAAACTCTTGCCATCAGGCAAGCAAAAATGGAGTTAACTGTGACAACATGAGAGTCCAGCCATGGCCTGCAAGATGCTTTGGGAGCATCTCTGCAATGCAAGAGCTGGCAGATGGAGAAGCAGCAGCCAGGCATTCCCGGCAGGCTTGCAGATCGCTGGGCAAGGAGTTATACAGGAGATCCCATGCTGCTGGGGCAGCCGAGCTCTGCCAACAGTAGCGTTTGCCTGCGCCCAGGAGAGGAACAAACCAGAACCCAGCGGAGAAAAATGGAGGGAGAAAGCTCAGTACTTCAAAACTTGTGGGTGCAGGAAGGAGAAAGAGGCTAAAATCTGGAAGAAGGTTTGTAATGGGCTGCCCAGGGTTCAGCTATAGCAACGACACATGCCTGCGGCCCAGATTGACTTTTAGGAAAGATTGTCACGTGCACAGCAGGTCCCACCTCTTGCAGCAGCTGAATTGGGCTAGTCTTTCATGCAGCTTCATGCACTATGGTGTTATCTTTTTCTCGGGAAAGCCATAGAACTGGGTAGAATTTAAATTATACTCCAGAGAAGTTGGCTCGTTTATCTAACGGAGGTCATAATGAGGGAGTCAGGATTCCAGTTATAGCTCAGCACAGCAGATGTAGCTGTTTTTGCAGATGATAAAAATATAGTCTTGTCTCAGGAATGCTGCAGGAGTGAGGAGTGTGTGTGTTTTTTTTTTTTCCCCCCCAGAGCATTGCTTTAACTCCAGCTGTACTGCAAAACAGTTGTTCCCATTGGGAAATCAATATTTATAGAGTAAACAGCGATGAGACATCAGCTGGTTGCCATCCAAGCAGGTAACAAGACCTGCTCTGTGGAATGCCCGCACCTCAAACTATGGAAAATTTTAGTCTTCCCTCTTTGGGGATTGGAGTAATTTTTCATTACCAGTGATGAATACTACTTTATTTTTACTCTGATCTGTATGTTTCTGAAGGCCTGCTTGCAAGGAAAAAGGCAGCCACTGAAACATATAGAAAGTTGCACTCAGTGCAGAAGTCCAGATGGAATTAACACAGGCTTCGTAAGAAACTCAGAGTTTGGCCCAACTTCGTGCTGCAGCCAGGGCACCAAAGGAAGGGACAAGGGCATTACACTGCTTTCCTGCTTTGGTCTGGATGAGGTAAGAAGCGTCAGGTTTGCCCTCACATTGTATTCAAGTTTCTGTGGGGCTGCTCAGATTTATATCATCTTTCTATGTCACATGCTAGAGATGCCTGAAGATCATAAGAATGTAACGTACACAAGTTCACCTCTTCCTATTATAATTCAAGGCCCAGTGCACAGAATTAACCATCTCTTTAAATAAAAGCAATTTACCACAGAAAGCAATCACAACCAGCACTTCAAATACACCACACTTCAAATACACCACACTTCCAGCACAACTTGAGCAGAGACGTTCACCTAGGGTACAAACACTGTCCTGCAAGGAGTACGTCACTGTTGGGGTGAGGTCCAGCTGGGACTAACATAAACCCGGCTGCACTGGCTCCGTGCCTAGCTTGTCCACAGGACACTGCCAGTGGAGGAGTTAATTCATCACAAGCACAGCTGGACTCACCATTCTCACTTTGCCTGGGTGGTACGATGAGTCCATGTCTTCCCGTTTTGCAGCAGCCCTCTCAAAGCCGACTGCGTGATATTGCCCAGCACTGTATTCCCTTGTGTTTACAGGAGCAGTTCACAGCTGTATGAAAAACGTTTTGTCTCTAATCTGTATTTACCCAGAATGGTGATAAAGAAATTCCTGAGCAATCATTTAATCTCTCTTTGGGCTGACAGGACCATGGCCCCTCAGCCCGGCCCCCAGGCAGCGCGTGCGGAGCAGGGAAAGGCCGTGGCGTGAGAGCAGGCGCTGCACCAGAGTCTTTTGCTGGGTGGGGATAGCGAGCAGTGCTGGACACTGCAAGTGTCCTCTGAAACAGGCAGGGCAATGCTGCGAGGAAGGGCGAGCCCATCAGCAGCCAACTCGTTTGAAGATCCTGCTGCCTTTTTTTTTTTTTTTTTTTTAATGACGTGATCAATTGATTTGAAGCAAGTTGCTGGCTCACGGCTCCGTTTCTCTTACAAATTCTGCTGCTTGCTTGTAGCAGTGATGAGCTGCCCACAAGCATGCTCTCCCCATGGCGAGCTGGCCTGCTCGTGTGAGTAAGCTCTAAGCAATCTCTGCATGAACTCGCTGCCTGGCCCTAAAGGACTGGAAAAACAGGAAACTCTTTGAAAGGTGTCTAAGGATTTGATGTTGACGTTTGAATTTTCCTTTCATATCACTGTAACATTTTTGTCCAGGCACTTTATCCCTGCACTGCAAAGCTGTCATTTATTTCTAGTCAAAGATTTTGTGCTTTTGAAAATAAAGTCAAGGAGAGGACAGAAAATAGAAGTGTTCCAAGACACTTTAGTACATTAGACAAGTGTTTATTATGAGAAGCTGAGTCTTCCCAACCCTTGGGGAAAGGCCTATCTTGTGCACAAATAATTTAGCAAAAAGACAAAGCTGTTTTGCCTAGTAAGAATTTTGGTGCTGTATAGATTGAGAAAAATATTATGTATTCATCAGTAGAAACAGAGTTATAACACAGTGACAATAACCTAGAAAGAGCTGAAGGGGACCAATTCCAACTTTCTGCATCTACTATGGGTTTTGAAAGTTAAATATTATTTTTCTATCACTGTCTGCTCCCAGAGTGCTCTTAGACTGATAGGGGTCTTAAGGGCCTGGTTTTTATGCACCCTGACAGTTTTTTGTTCTTTGTGACTGGTGTAGAGACCCCCCTCAAGCTGAGGGCCGTGCAGACTCCGTGGTCACACAGCTGGGAAAGTGCCGTCCCAGCCCAAGAGAGCCACAGCCATGAGTGGGAGCAAGCGGCCTGGCCGACAAAATGCAGCAGGGTTATTGTGGAGGCTTCTCTGGCACTTGTCCTGCATGTGAAATGGGCTGTGCTTGCAGGCAGTGCATGATCACGGAGAGACGTTAAAGCCCTGCTGATCCACCCACAGACAAGCCTTGCTCTTGGCTAGTGATGGCAAAGCCACTGCTGCACCCCTGGACTCAGACTTGCCTCCTTGCTGGACCACTCTTCAGAGGTCCCATCTCCTGCAGACGGTGGCCACAACAGTGTCCTTGGAGCACAGAGAAGGAGAGAAAGAAACTAAGGGAAACTCCACAGGCAGCTAAGTACAAACCCATGCTTGCCCCCAAGCGAAAGCCGTGTTTGATGCTGTTCACATGAAGATACGGCCCAGGCTCTGGAGGGAGAGAGCAGAAAGGCACTTGCTGACCTGACATGGTACAGCCACACTGCAGGCAGCACCAAAAAGCACTTGAGATCATGATGCCAACTGATGGCACGAGGCACTTTAAGTGCACTCCGAGCCCCTGCAGAGCCGTTGCAGGGGCTATGTTGCAGGCTAGGATCATTTTCCTGAACTCGGTTCACGCTGGGGCCCTGCAGTAGCACTGGCCCGGCCAAGGAGCAGAGCTGCCCTGTGCTGCCCGCTGCCTCCCGCAGGACCCCAGCTTGGGTTGTGGTCCTCAGCATTTGTGGAGTTTGGCGTTTGCTCTGGAGCAGGGCAGATGGGAGTTATGAGCTGTTGTTCACATGTTCCAGATGGGCCAAACCCTTCCCATTTCAGCCATACAGAGAAACACTCTGCTTTACAGCAGTTTTGAATGAGGCAAAGGAGGAGATGCTGCACCTGACCCACCACGCTCCTATCACCCGAGCTGCCTGGAAAAGCACACATCTATTTTCAGCACAGGTTTGTTCCCCAACATGAGCAGCTCCAGCAGAGAGGTGGAAACAACACCCCAGGGTTCCTGTACCCCCAGGGGCAGCACTGTGGCCTCTCGCCTCATCTGCTCGGAGATGAGCCCGTACGAGCCCTACAAGTGGGAGCAGACGAGGGGCTCAGAGAGCCCAGCGCTCACGCACTCCTGTGCAGCCAGGACTGGGGCAGCAAGAAATCCTGCCCTCTGGGATGAGGTGCAAACTACCCTGCACTTGAGAGGCTTCAGGAGCAGCACGCGCAGAAGAAGCCTCAGAGCATTTTGTGCTCTTCCCAGAAGTCTTTAGGAGCCGCTTGTCAGAGCAGCTACAGTTATTTAACAATTCAGTCTTGACTCTGCATCTCAAGCCGGCCACATTTTACTGCCTGCAAATTGCTCACTAGGAGGAACTGTGGAAAAATTTCCACAGAAAGTCTATAAACATAATCCCTTAGGTGAAACTCCATCCCACTTGTAACCCAACTCAGCAAATGCTAATGCCCTGTCCCTGCGCTCACATTCCCATCAGAGCCATTTTCCCCAGACAATGGCTTTCTTTGCCCTGGTAAGCACAGAAAGTAGGCATTTCCTTGGAGGAAGTTCATTTAGATTTTTAGACAAAAAAATAGGAAGAGTGGGAAAGAAAAAACTTTTCAGTAATCTGGGAAAGTACTATCGGACAAAACCTTTTCTGCTAAAGGGAAGCACTTTCCCCAGGCCATTGAAAAACTTAAGACAAACACATTATTTTAAAAATTATTTTAACTTTTAACTTTAAATGAAGAAAATTAGATGGCCCTGCAATTCATTTTTACCATCACAGATATTGCAGTCATTGAAGTCCTGGTTTTATTTTTGACTCAAACATTTAGCCTTCAGTTAATTTCTCATAGTTGTGGAGCCATTATAAATTTCACTTCGGAGGTGCAGAATGATTAATTTCTCAACCACATTTTTGCTTTGAAGTGTCTACTGGCTGTTAATAAAATAAGCCCTGTTATGTTCTCTTCAAAGTCACAAAACGCAAACACACGCGCATGCTTTGGGCTGAAGGAGGCAGCAGAAAGTCTGCCTGTCAGTGGGAATTTAGCTGAAATGAGGAGGGGGGCTCTTACCTCACTGCCCCGGGGAAGAGCGCTGTGTTTGTTCAGCCAAAACCGCTGCACACAAAGGCAATGAGAAACTCGGCACTGGGTCTCCAGAGCTCCTGATTTAGAGGGTGGAGTCTGGGGAATGAACGTTACATTTTGTTAGAAAACCACTAGTGTTTTTACAGCACAGATTTAATAAAGTTAATTTATGTCTGACGGAAAATTAAACACCTTACAACCCTGCACTTAGCGTTCAGTGGAATATACTGTACATTCAGTGTCCGACCCACAGCAGAATAAACAATGTGTCTAGAAAAACTCATGCCTCTGAGTACACAGAAAAACATGCAGCAATCGGAGGAGCAATTCCCTGCCGGCGTAGCTTGGCAGCCCTCCTCTGTAGCTGGTGAAGGTGTACCAGCTAATGTTAGCAGGGAGTTGGCTTCAGATGCTTGGGGGTTAGCTTTTTTGTAAAGGGCAGATAAGAACTAAGTGTGAGAGAGGGTGCCAGTGCTTTGGGCCATTAGTTGCACAAAGATCCTCTTTCCCCAGGGAGGAATTTCTCCAGCAAAATGGACCATGCAGAGACACTTCTATCCCACATCTGCAGCTGCACCCATGGCATGGGAGGGCAGGCAGAGGGATGAAGGAGGGGGAAAAAAATAAGAGAAACAGGAATAGGTTCGGAGCATCTCATCAAAAGTGTTTTCTGTGGAAAAATGTAGCTCTTGAAAAAACCCCAAATTTTCCTTTTGATAAAATATTTCCAGTTTAGATGAGGGAAATCCACATTAGCTATTTCATTTCAGTCACTTTGATCTAAACAACAACATGCCATTGAATGTGACATGTTTCAGTTTTAAATGAGCTTAAGATCATCTGACAGCATTTCCCCATGATGCATCTGACTTACAAGAGCTGTCTTCCAGAGCTCAAGCCCTTTCTTAAGGGCAGCACTCTTTGCAAGGCTACATGTCCTATAAATTTCTCACTATGGGAACTGCTTGACTTTTGGAGCATGGTGGGAAAGGAGGTTTGGCCTGGGAAGCCATCTCATCACAGAGAAGGGGAAGGGACTACAGTTCCCACGAGCCAAAGCAAAACAGGAAAAAAAAGAGATTCAGACTGACGAAGTATTTCAATGTCAGGAGAACATTTCTACTAGAAACATAAAATAAGAAAATCTATCACTATAAAAGCAGAAAGAAAATCTGAATTTTCCTTGCACAAGATTTTAGGGTTTGAGCTGAAAACAATTGCTGGAATGTCCCATAGTATTGCTATGAATTTTGCTAACCTGCAAGGCCAGACTTTGCAGCTGGGGTCTCTACACCCCTGTCATCCCCTGTTGCTCTGTCACCTCTGTGGGACTGCCAACTGCCAGCACAAGTGAGAAGCCTTCCTTGGCCTTTGTGTTTCAGCGAGGCCACAGTTCAGGCAACCCTGAACTCCCTATCAAAGCACTTCAGCTTTACACCAGCATAAACGATGATGACAGAGGATAGGCGAGCTCAACAAGTTGCTAATGCAATACAGTCCTAGGTTACAGCTTTCTGCCTTTATATCTCTGGAGCCTTATAAGGGCAGGCTGGCTCATACGTGGAGCAGACTGATTTTCACCAGGTCTCCTGCTAACAGCACAGGGTGCTCAAAAGGTGTTTTGTCTCACGTGGGGTCTCAGCATGGACAAGAGCCTAGATAAACCTGCCCCTGCTCCCAAAATGGATGGGAGTTTTCCCATTTGTGACAGTGGGAGCAGGGATCAGAGCAGTGCCAGTGCCAGCAGCCATGAACAACAGCAATTGCTGAACACCCATGCCAAAATTAACCTGAGTACCTGTGAGAGGTGACTCTATGAGATCCTCACCGCCACCCCACCGTAGAGATATGCCCTCTAGAAGCAGGTCCGTTCCTTCCCTCAACATGTCTATCCTCTCCAGCTGAGAGTCCCCCCGGGGGATGGATCCAAACCCGAGTGATCATGGAAGCCCCACAGATGAGCTAACCAGAGACCCTCACCCAGATCTTACACTCAGGCACTGCTGTACAGCTCTGAAATCACTCAGCAGTGATAAACCCTCCATACCAGCAACCGTGGTTATTTACATACATCAGAGCAATAGCAATGTGCATCTCATGCTGCAGGACCAGCTCAGACCTGTTGCCGAGGAGGCAGAAGAAGTGATAGGGATGTTATTTATTAGGGACCAAGCCAATAAAAACATCCTCCAGGCCCAAGTGTTTCATTTGTTCCACTGCTAAAGAGAAGCTGCCACTAATGACAGGATGAATAACTCTACAAAATATATACTACAGAGCCAAAGGTCCTCATTACAGAGAAACCTGACTCCACTCCTGCAGAGTAGGGGCTGAATGAGTGCTACCTGTGCTGTTACGGGACCAGTGTCCTTCCCCCACGTGGTCTCCAGGACTGCCTCAGCCTCCTGCCTGTTTGGCCAGGAGGACACGAGCTAATTTCTCCCCTGCCTTTACAGACCCGCAAGCCGAGGGAGGAAGCAGAACACACAGGGAAGAGGTGATCAGCAGCATGCATCGGATTCTCGCAGCCATAAATCTTACTAATTGCAAAAATTTATTACTTGGGGGTTTTGACAACGAGACCTGTAGCATTCACGCTGTTGGAGACCAGGATTTGACTTTTCCTCTCCCAGTTCTGCCTAGATCAGCTTCATGAAGCTGTCTCAGCCTCTTTCCTCTGCTCCAGTGTGTAATTTTTAAGAGATTTTAACAGGTAACACCGCTTTCTCTCCCCAGCCTATGGGTTTGTACTTGGGGTTGGGAGAGCAGCTGATCTGCTTGGCTTTAACCTGAATGCAGGTACGACTGTGCAATGGGTAACTGCTCTGTGGCGTATTCCCTGTGGGTTAACTGCCAGCACTGTCCCAAAGGCCATGGCCTAGCCTATCTGAGAGGCTTATCTGCATAACTGGAGTCAACCCCTGGCTGTCAGCACCTGGGCTGTATCCTGCCCCAGATTCATCCTACCAACAATTCAGAGGCCTGCAATGGGATGGCAGGGTGGAAATCAAAAGGGAATTTGGCAGTTCAGATCCCCTTCACACATGGACTGTCTCTGCTCCCGCAGTCAACTCTTTCCCCTCCATTTAGTGATGTCCTGACTTGCTCCATGTCCAGATGCCCAGCTTGCTGAAGCCTCATCCTGCGTACCACAGCAATCCCAAGCGAGGCATGCTCCTTACTGCTATGCTGAGGGCATGCCAGAGTAGCGCTGCTCCCTGCCGAACCATTTCACCTGAGTAGGATTCCTTTCTCCTGAGGATATCCTGTTCCTTGGCTTTCCCACTCTGGCCTAAGTATCCAGACTCCCTAAGTAAAAAGAAATGAAACAATACAGGGTCATAACACTTGCACAGCAGTTTCCATTAATTGTTACATGAAACATGCATGATTCCAGGAAGCACGTTGTTTTGAAATAGCAAGTTTTCCATCATCCCTACCAGTGTTTTGTATACATGTCATTTTAATCTGCTTGGCAAACACAGACTGTGTGATTGATGTGGCTAGGAGAGCTGCATGTGACTTTATCCATTCAGTCGTTTGCCCTATTTTTAGATCTATGCTTTCTGTGATCTGCCTTCAGCTTGCCAAACGTCTCTTGCAGTTTGTAACTCTTAACTCAGAGCAGGCGAAGCATGTGAATAGGGACTCCCAGGATTACAGCCTTTTCTGGAGGAAATTCAAGCCCTGGCAGAAATAAACCAACCCATTTCCCCATGGCATGAGACTTCCCCACCATCTATGACCCCACCAAAGCCTCTTCTTCTGTCCCAAGGGTGAGGGTGGAAATTGAGTTGAGGAAAGCTCATAGAAAAAGGAGCTGCACAAGCTCTAACATCAGAATGAAGTTGCTACTAAGGACTTTGTGAAGTGACTCAACAAAACACAATTTGGATCAAAACCTGCTCCCAATCAGGCCTCTGGCCCTCCCACAGCTTGCCAAACTTTCTGGGAAGGCTTCAGCAGGGAATCATCAGCCCACTGGTTTCAATAGTCTCCTGCAGAACAGCTCAGAGACACCAGGACACATTCTCCTCTGGAGTGATGCTATGGCTAGAAGTTAACCCTGAGGAGACAACAGTGCCCTCAGGCAGCAGAGTCTGTGGACAGCTCAGTATATCACCATGAGGTACCCGTGCTTCCATATCTTGCTTGCACAGATAGGACTTCGAGCCATAGTGGCTGCACCCAGGCCAGGTTACAGCTTTGCCACCTCCCCAGCTTCTGGAGGCCTGGGTTTGGTCCAAGTTTGTTCTTGGGAGCTGCCACTCACACCTCCAGTGGGACTGGCTCAGTGGTGACCAAAGCCCCTGGTACCTCATGTTTGTATACTTTACTCCTGCTCTGCGCTGCGGCAGTCAGGTCTTTCATGCCATTGCTGCCACGGCCTGTTACAATGCTCCATGCTCAACGTTGGCATGTTTCACTCAACCCTGTCCTTTGCAATATATTAGTGGATTAATCCCTGATCTTTGTAGTGACCCAACTTGTAGCCTGATTGATGGCTCTACTTGTTTACTTGCATTCTGCATCAGCAATACAAGAAAAGGGATCAGGATACAAAAGAAACAGCTGTTAGAGAGGAGGAAAGAAACCCAGCAAGTTGTTTATGGGCAATTTGCATCCTTTGTTCCACAGTAGGTGTGATTTGGGTAGCCAAACATTTGGAAATGGCTGTTTCTCCCCCTGCCCCATTACTGTGGACTCATGCTGCTTTAATACGGCAGGGGACCAACTACAGGCAATGATGTTTTGGGGAGAGCAAGAGTATCTTTAGCCATTCACTTGTTAGCATGCTTCAGGACCCACAGTGGAATACATAAATCTCTGGTTCCAGCTAGAGGCTAGTTCATGGCTATATTTCTAACCCAAAAGCAGCTCTCATTATAAAGTATCATTAGAAATTATTAAGGTGCATGATAATACACACAGGAAAGACAGTAGAATGAGAAGAGCAGAGTCCCTGGAGATTTTTATGTGCTGTCTATCCCAGACAGCAGGATTTGCCTCCTTGCTTATTGAGCAGTGAGACGGGATGTTGTTCCCTTCCCTCCATCTATGTTATCAAGTCAATGAGCCTTGTAATGCATTAACCCTACTTGACGTTGTGAAACAAGACCTCTGTTTGACTGATCTATTGCCCCAGTGGTTAAGAGCAGGATCTGACTGCTCAGTTAAAGGCCCTGCAAGTGCAGCGCTTGCCTTCTCCAGCTGGGTGGAAAAGGAACAGGTATGACTTGATTCCTGGGCAGGACTTCTGGTACTGCTCAAAGCTCCCTGCTGCATGGGCAAGTGGGCCACCCCAGCAGAGACCAGCATCATTATGGAGGGCTGATGGCTAGTGAGATCACCTCCGCTTCTCTCCTCTCTGGTGTGTGAAGCAGTGCCCAGGCTAGGGGACGTGCTGATGGATTCTGGCACACAAGGTCACACTGCAGGGAACAGCGGCAATGCAAGGGGACTTGTCAGCTGGCAGCGAACCAATTCTGCAGAGACTCCACTGGATGGCGTGTTATCGTCGACAGAAGCCAGTCTTGCCTGGGACACACAGGGAAGGCTCAGATACTGAAAGAGGGAGGTTGCTTTTCCACAGGAGCACACAGGAGCACACAGACTGGAGAGACCCAGGCAGTGGACACAGAGGGAGAACAAGTTGTTCGTGTTGGTGCTGACAGCTGAGTCAACTCCTTGAGTGTGAGGGAGGCATTTCAACATATTTGGAGGTCTGGGACCTCAGGGAAGTGCCCCCAGACAGCATGAAGCAATCATCCAGGGACAGGTACAGGTGGCCAAGGCTGGGAGCGTGGGCAGGTTATGTAAGAAGTACCAAGAGAGGAAGGACTGTGAAGTTCCGAAGACAGTGGCAAGAAGCCCACATGGGGTATAACAAACAGAAGCACGGAGCAGGAACAACAGGACCAAACCATCTCACTGGAGACACTTCCTCAAGCACTTGCAGTTTGGGTAATTTCCAGGGGACGGTGGGGTTGAGGAAACACCACTCACAGAGGAGTGTAGCAGCGGCCAGAAAGATCTGACCTTGAAGATGGCATCTTCTGGGACCTTAATCACAGGAAGAGCAACACTGCCACTGGAAACAATTGTTTTCCTTTATGTCCATCAATAGCCCTCTCCCTAAACACGGCAGTTCTCTTAAGTCCAAAAGTGTGAGAAAAATCTAAGCTTTGTGGCAAACTAAACAAGAAAACCAGTATGAGCTCTGCTGATTGACTGAGATTGTCCCTTCTTATGGTAGGATCACCAGCAGAAACAGTGGAGTTTGCAGCAGAGTTTCTGGAAGTTCACTCTGAGAGTGTCTGGGTTTTCCTGAGACACCCTCTATCTACCACACAACCACTTTACAAGAGTGGTTCCTTTCTGCCACATGTGAACACATCTGGACTGTACCTTGAAAGCCCTAGTGTTAAAACAAATTCTCCTACCCAGAGTAATTAACAATACAATTTTCCTTTTCAGGGTCAGAACGTAATTACAGAGCAAGCTAAAATAGAGGGAGCATCAAAGGTGTCCTGGCACATGCCTTGGGCAGGAGGGAAGTCCCAGGCTGCAATAGTTAGGGGCCTCTGCCATAAAGAGAGGGGAAATGAAACACCATATAAATACAATGCACCTAAATATAGCCACACTGGGTGTGTGATAAATATCTAGATAGAGATAAGCAGACAGCTCCCACATGCTTGCTCTCACTTTGTAAGTGCTACATTTGCTTCTAAAGACAATCCAAAATAAAGATATAGCTCAAGATCCTAAGGAAGTGTGAAGGATGAAAATTATATCATGAGATGATGAAATGCTACTTGAAAAAAAACAAAACAGTCTCATTAGAGAGAAGGTGGAAAATGAGCTCTGATAGATCTGCATGGCTTTTTACTACCTGCACACATTGCAGGGGAAGAGGGGGGTGGAACTGAGTGTGTGAAAATAGATCTTTTTTCCATATAGATCTGCAGCCATCACAAGCAAGATCTGCTCAAAGAGGGTTAACTGTGGCAGTGGGACCATCAGGTACAGGAAGAGGAGGCTTTCCCTTCCCTTCCCCTTCCCCTTCCCCTTCCCCTTTCCCTTTCCCTTTCCCTTTCCCTTTCCCTTTCCCTTTCCCTTTCCCTTTCCCTTACCCTTACCCTTACCCTTACCCTTACCCTTACCCTTACCCTTACCCTTACCCTTCTGCTGGGGCCAGCAGAGCCCTGCAGGCAGCGGGCTCATATGCCGTGTCCGCATAGAGTAGCACTGCCACCTCTCGGGAAATGCCAGCACTGGCTTCTCCCACACGGCTTTCCACCTGCAAAACCACTGCACCTAAAACAATCTGGAGAACAGTATTTCTTTTGAGTGCCCCAGTCTCAAGGCCAGGTCTCCGAGGGTTTTAACGCTATTTAATATTGTCCCAGGGTACAACCTCTGTGTCCTGGAAAGATTTGAAGCACTGCAGTCCAAGGCTGTGGGACTGAAGCTGCCATTAGGTAGTGAGGGACTGTATAACTGTGCTCCACACACAAGGAAAGGCACACCGTTCAGGGACACCAGCTTGTCCACCTGAGCCTGACAAACCAGGGAGCAATACTCAATATGGAGAATTATGGAGACTAATGAGTTATTCACCTAACTGAGAAACAAGGACAGGTGGAGGAACTCTCTTTACAAAATCAGTGAAAACAGAGCACACTAAATGAGATATTCTGCAAAATACCTAATTTTTCTGCAGCTCAGCTAGATAGCATCCTGTGCCTGCATTCCCCTTATAATGTTGTGCAGACACTCACAGGTACATAATTTCTTAAAAATAGCTAATTCACTGGAAACTTTACATAAAGTAATGCTTCTGTGGGCAATCAAATCTCCTGAAAAGGATGCGCAGGATCCTGAAAAGGATATCCTGAAGTCACTTCATGTGTTAAGTTCCCATTCCCGCGGTGGTGGAGACCTGCACTCCCCAGGTCAGGGAAGGGTCTTTTTGCTCCACCTGCCTGCGGCTGCAGGCAGGCCACTTGCAGGAATGTAAAGAGTGCACATTTGCAAGAAGGCAGCATGGTCTTTCTATGCCTTGCTCCTCCTCTGATGTCCCGTGAGACAGACTAGCTGCCTTGGTGCTGGCCTTTGGGCTTGTAGATGTGAGTCTGCTCTTGGTGCCTTGGGGCACTGATGGGTGATGGCGTGTAATCCTGTGGCGGAATGGGGCCCGCATGCCCCACACAGTGTCGCCCAGACACTCACAGGTGCCGTGCTCACAGCTAGAGTCCAAGTCATGGTCCTGCTTCCTGAGCAGCCAGCAGAGCCCAAAGAGCAGCACAAGGGCTTCAGCAAAGGATGCGAACTGCCACCTGTCCCATACAGTGAAGACCACATCATTCTTGGCAAGCCTGCTTGACTCTTGGATCATGCGCTCTGACTCTGGCTGAAGCTGAGCCCTCTCCTGCCTCAGCTGCTCCTCACGCTGCTGAATCTGCTGCTGCGTGGCCAGATCTCTCTGGTCACTGCTCAAAATATGCACCCAGTACAAAGCTTCAACTACACATGCAACATCTACCACCCACCTTAACTATGGAAGAGGTTGAGCAGGCTGGCTGTTCGGAAGGCCACTGGCAGAGGGACCTCTCTGGGCACCCTCTCGTTGCCTAGGAGGAAGTGGTGCAGCTGTTTGTCCTCCAGGCAGCGCTGCAGGTACTGCAGGATGCCATCCACCCGCTCCAGGAGATGTCCTCTGTGCCAACGTGACAGAGGTATGACTGTGAGCAGGTGCATCAGCACTGTCTTCAAGCAGTAGGTGGAAAAGCCTGTGCCCTCCAGGAGACGGGCAAAGAGGTTCAGACATGTCAGGTGGCAACTGTCCTGGGGGGCCTGCCTGGCCACGAACCTGAAGAACAGCATCTCTGGAACAGCACAGCTCTCCAGCCACGTTGTGCTGCTGGGGAGGCCAGCCCTTGCCTGCTGGCTGGTCAGGAAAACTCTCGAGTCGCCTTGCTGCACGCCAAACAGTATCTCGATGGACAAGGACCTCCCGGAGACSTTTTCCAGACGGAGCTTGCAGGAGCGGGAAGAGGGCAGCACCGTCAGCCGGCAGCGGTGTGATGCAGGCAAAAGCAGCCAGGCGTTCATCGCTGTTAGCTGGAACCAGC
>NW_020450994.1:3260727-3263332 GCF_003343035.1 Apteryx rowi | reverse complement strand
CCCTGTGGTCTAAGGGCTCTGCACTGCACCCCATTTCCCCCATGGTCTCAGGGCTCTGAAATTCACCCCCATTTCCCCCTGTGGTCTAAGGGCTCGGCACTGCACGCTGTATCCCCCGTGGTCTCAGCGCTCCCACTGCACCCCAACTTCCCCCATGGTCTCAGGGCACTACACTGCACCCCATTTCCCCCATGGTCTCAAGACTCAGCACTGCACCCCCATTTCCCCCCATAGTCTCAGGGCACTGCACTGCACCCCCCCTATCCCCTGCGGTCTCGGGGCTCAGCACTGCACCCCCATATCCCCCATGGTCTCAGGGCACTGCACTGCACCCCATTTCCCCTGTGGTCTCAAGACTCAGCACTGCACCCCCATTTCCCCCCATAGTCTCAGGGCTCAGCACTGCACCCCCCTATCCCCTGTGGTCTCAGGGCTCAGCACTGCACCCCCATGTCCCCCCATGGTCTCAGGGCACTGCACTGCGCCCTCCCTATCCCCTGTGGTCTCAGGGCTCTGCACTGCATCCCCACTTCCCCCATGGCTTCAGGGCTCCCACTGCACCTCCCTTTCGCCCCATGCTCTCGGGGGCCCCCAGCAATCCCCCACCTGACCAGGAGAAGTAGAGGGTTGCTGTTCCCCCTTTCTTCTGCCCCAGCCCTGCTTCCATTCGCCCTGACCCTGGGCACACACAGCCAACCCAGCACCACCATCCTCACATCTCAGAAGCCCCCWGCTCCATCCCCGTGCTCATGGCCAGGACCCGGGCACCTCTCCAGCTGCTGCGTAGCTCCAGTCTGCATCTCGGGATTGGGCGCTGCCTTCAGGCCACGGCCAGGGCTGGGCCCCGCTGACTCTGCCCTGCAGTCACATCAGCCCTGCTGGGCCATGCACCCAGACACAGGCTGTCCCCAGGCCACAGCAGGGACAGCAATGCTGTGAGGTGCTTAGCCAAGGGTGTCAGGCAAAACTCCCCAAGGTGGGGAAGTGGGCGGTGGAGATGGCACAAGGAAAAGCAGTGCCACATGCTTATGGCACCACTACCTGCACCTTCTCCAGGCACACCGACTGGGAGAGCAACGCYCAGCCTTTACCAAAGAACAGGCTGGGGCCATGGGGAGGTGATGGTGGGAGGAGAAAGGGCAGGACAGGAGCTGCCGACAGCCAGCGCAGGAGGCGAGGGGCACCCAGGCAGTCCAGAGCACTTCCAGAGGGGGACAGGTTGGGGACACAAATGGCACCATCATCCACAGCTCTGAAAAGGTGCAAGAGGCACATCACAACCAGCNGAGCCCTTAGACCACAGGGGGAAATGGGGGTGAATTTCAGAGCCCTGAGACCATGGGGGAAATGGGGTGCAGTGCAGAGCCCTTAGACCACAGGGGGAAATGGGGGTGAATTTCAGAGCCCTGAGACCATGGGGGAAATGGGGTGCAGTGCAGAGCCCTGAGATCACAGGGGAAATGGGGGTGAATTTCAGAGCCCTGAAACCATAGGCAGAAGTGGTACGATGGGGAACCCTGAGACCACGGGGGAATGACGGGGTAGACTGGGGAGCCCTGAGATGATGGGGGAAGATCCCTAAGACCAGGGTGGGACTGGGGAGCTCTGAGACCAAAACGGGGCAGATGAGGGAGCCCTGAGCCATGCCTGACCCTGGTGGTGTGGGAGAGTCCAGGGCCAGCCCTGATCCTCCCTGTTTCCCACAGTGTTTCCAGAAAAAGGCACTTTTCAGAGAAACTTTTTCAGTTTCTGGGAGAGGAGAGGCAGTGTGGAAGGACACTGGTGAGGCAGGGCCATGGCRTTGCAAGGCTGGGAGGTTGGAATAGATGACCTCCAGGGTCCCCCTCCAATCTCAGGTATCCTGTGAATCCATGACTTGCTCCTGCCTGTGCGAGTCTGCATTGCCTGGGGGAGCCGAGACTTTGTCTCTCCAGTGCCAGCGGAGGGGCTCAGTCCTGTGCCTGGTCCCACTGCCTGCACTCTGGCCAGCACAGCCTGTGATGCCACTGGTCATCATCACCGCAAGGATACWTTGCTGGGTCCTATCCAGCCTCTTGTCCCCAGGTCCCCTAGGTCCTTTGTGGCACAGCTGCTTCCTTGCCCGTCCATCCTGGTGCAGGCGGTATCCCATTCCCAGCTGCAGGACTCAGCCTTTCCCTTGGTTGAACATCAGCAGGTTCCTGCCACCCCATTTCTCCAGGCCCCACTAAATGGCAGCCCTGCCCTCCAGCATACCCACCACTCCCCCAACTTGGTGTCACCCATCAACTTTCTGAGGGCCTTCCCCATCCTGCATCCAGGGCACCAATGAAGGCTCTAAGGAGTACTGGCCCTGGGGTTGACCCCAGAAGGCAGACACCAGTGACAAGATGCCACCAGTCACATGTCGCCAGTCAAGAACAGGGCTCAACCAAGGGACAGGCTGGGGCCATGGGGAGGTGATGGTGGGAGGAGAAAGGGCAGGACAGGAGCTGCCAACAGCCAGCGCAGGAGGCGAGGGGCACCCAGGTAGTCCAGAGCACTTCCAGAGGGGGACAGGTTGGGGACACAAATGGCACCATCATCCACAGCTCTGAAAAGGTGCAAGAGGCACATCACAACCAGC
>NW_020450994.1:3250775-3260659 GCF_003343035.1 Apteryx rowi | reverse complement strand
GATGCGCTGCTCAGCTCTGGGGCCTGCTCGCAGATCCACAGGCGTTTTTCCGAGCATTTTGAACTCTCTATTCTCCCAGCACTTGATAGTCCGCAATCTGACAGTTTCTCATATCTAGAAGGGAGGGCACATTTCAGAGGAGCAGTGACAGCATCCCTGCTGTGGCTGCCTGTTCCCACAGGCCCCAGTGCTGCTGGGGCAGGCCGGGGCGCCTGACACTGGGACCAGCCTGAGGAAGAGCCATGTTCCTCCTGCTCCACCACTGGCATCTCCCTCCGTGCTCTGCATGAGGGGCACCGTGCTGTGCGCTGGGACTGTGATGCCCAGGGGCCAAGTGTGCCTGGCTGCCCCCCTTCCACAGGCACTGCTCTCTGCCATTAAACCCTTCGTGGTGGAGAGCCAGTCCAGAGGGGCAGACCCACTTGCAGCTCCTCCTGAGTCCCTGCTAGGGTGGCTCACTGCTCCCAGGGGTAGCCGGCTCAAGGTGCCCAGCTCCCATGCCTCCCAGTTCAGGCCTGCCCTCTGCTCCCATCAGATGCTGTGCCCTCCCCCAGTGTGGCCATTTCCTTGGGGAAGGAGACTCAAGGGTGCTCCTTCCCCAGTACAGCTCGGGGAGCATCCCAGYGTGAGGCAGGAGTGGTGACCCTGGTTGATGGGGACACTTCTGGCCATGGAGGTTTTCAAGGTTTGCCTTGTCCAGTTATGAATGGGAGGAGGGACTAGAGACCCAACAGGGACCTTCCCACCAACCCCTCTGGGTCTGCTGAACTAGACGTGGCTCCAGTAGCCGGGACTGCTACACTTACATGTCAAAGTATATGTTGTCCAGCCACACTAATTGCTTCTTGTAACGTTGATAAATTTTCACACCGACCCAGTACTGGGCATCCGGTGCTGCCACAAAATTCTGCAGGGAGAGAAGCTGCTGAGGGCTCTGCCCTGCGCCTGCCGCTGCCTCTCGCCCCCCCCCCCAGGGCTCTGCGCAGCCCCGGCATTCGCCACCACCCACCGGGGCGGCCACAGCCACCCTCCCTCCGTACCGGCACTGTCCACGACTCCCAGCGGCCTTGCACCAGGAGCAGAGAGGTTTTACTTTCACAGTCTCTTTTGCTGTCCCACCAGGTCTTCTTCTCCGCCGAGATGAAGAGGCACTTGCCCTTGTACAGCACCCAGCCTGAGGGGCAGCAATCTGGGGGCACGGGCAAGGCTCAGGGGCGCTCCCGGCTGTGGATGTCCGGGTGCTCCCAGCCTGGCCCGGAACGTCCCCCGGCGTCTCCCCAAAAGGCGCCGCTCCCCGTCCCCACCCGCCACTGCCCTACCTGTATTGACGCAGGCGCGCAGGCTGCTCACGGTGCTCTCGCTGGCCTTGAGCCTCCCCTGCACGTCCTGCAGCTCCTTCTCCGTCCACCTCAGGGCCCCCGCGACGCGCTCCAGCTCGGCGTCGCGGCGCCCCAGCTCCCACCGGCTGCTGTTGCCCTCCAGCCACGCGCGCTGCAGCTCCGCTGTGGCCTGCTCCAGCTCCAGCCGCGCCTGCTCCAGGCTCTGCTCCCGCACGCTCACCTGCTGCGAGAGGCGGCCGCGCTCGGCCGCRTGYGCGCGGGAGGCGTCCTGCAGCCTGCGGGCGACCTGCCAGTCTGGGGACAGGCGGGGGAGCCGTGGGACGGGGCCGGGACGTCCGGGCAGGGGACGCCGGCACTGCCCCGCGTGGGGCGCCGCGTGGGCACGGCAAGGGGAGTCCGGCCCTGCCGCGAGCCGCCCGCCACCGCAGCGTGCGTGCGTGCGTGCGTGCGTGCCCCGGGCAGCCCCAGGGCACGGCGCAGCCCCGCGGCTTCCTCCGCGGCTCCCGGCCCTCCTCTCCCTCCCTGCTGCCGCTCGCCGCCCCCGGGCCCCGCTGCCGCCCCCCGCTGTCCCCCGCTGCCCCCCGCTGCCCAGCCGCCCCGCGGCCCCGGCGGCGCCCAGGGCAGCCCCTACTCACAGCACAGCCCCAGGGCGACGGCGACGGCCAGCAGCAGCAGGCAGGCTGCCAGCAGCCCCACGGGGACGGAGCGCAGCCGGCGCCAGGGCCCTGCAACACACGACCGGCCGCGGATCAGCCGCCCCCACGGGCCCCGCTGCCGCCTCCGGCRTCCCCACAGAGAGCCGCGCGCCGGGAAGCCCCGCGCAGCCCCCAGCCCTGCTGCCCGAGCTGGGGCCGGCAGCGGTCGGGGAGCCGTGGGGACGCGGTGGAGACCCGCGTGGGCACCGGATGGGGGTGTGCGCCCCAGCGCCTTGGCTCGCGGCGATGTGCGGCCAAAAGCATCTGCCGACGCGGTGGGGAAGTGCTCCCATCCGCGAACGCAACGTGTCRGCGGATGCTGCCTGCGCCCTGCCGTCCCGCTGGCTCCGCTGCTGCAGCCCCAGCCGTGCCGGTGCCCAGAAGCACGAGCCGGCGTGGTGGGGCCCCAGCTCCACGTGCTGCCGCGGCCGAGCACAGTTGCCACGGCCCTCTCCACCGCCAGCCCCCCGACCTCCCGCCCTTCATCCTCGCGGGGTGGGAGCAGGAGCACCCGTCACCCCCTCGCCCCACGCCGGGTCTCCCTGGGGTGCCCCGGGCTCCGGGTGGGCACTCACCTGGGCTGGGCTGGGGCCCGGGCCCCTGCCCGTCCTGCCCCGCGGGCGCCTGCCCCGGCTGCACGTTCTCGTAGGGGCTCTCCGCCTCGTCCTCGCAGAGGGCTGTGGGCAGGCAGGGAGAGCGGGTGAGTCTGTGGGGCCCGGCCCTGGGGTGGGCAGCTCCGGGGCTCCCGGGGCATCTCACCTGCCTCCAGCGTCTGGCAGGGCGTGCTGCGTCCCGCGGGCACCTTGGCAAACCTCAGGTCAGCATAAACCACGCTCTGGGCCATGTGGACAGGAGCTGGCTGTGTCCTGAGCAGCTCCAGATCAGGGACTTTCTACTTCTCTGTTATGTTGAGATCCGGTAGCAAATTTGTGGCTGTGACAATTGGGGTGGAGCAACTTCTTGCTTTGTAGGAAAGCAGAAGTGCTCACGTTATCTGCAAAATATAGATTACTTTTGGGCAGCTGTTACTGTAGGGGGAGCTAACTGTTCTCCATCCTGGGCACCGTGCTCTGCTCCCTACAGGGTCCCAGCCCTACCATGAGGTGAAGAAGGATGGTCAGCTGCTCTCCCAGTCCATGAGGAGAGCCTGACCCCAGTGCTTATGGGCCACAGCGGATCCATGCTGTGCAGTGTCACAAGCCTGCAGGCAAGAGCAGGCCTCAGGGATAGCACAGGCCCCATCGCAGCGGAATGCATCGGTTGACAATCTCCTGGGGTATCTACAGCCCCATGCTGTAGTAATGGCAATAATGAACAAAATGGCACTGCAGAAACCCTCAACGCTGGTGGAACATTGTGACAATAGCGGTAAGAAGTGAGAAACAGGAAAACAGCAAGGAAACAATGAGACACGATCAAGTGAAAGACCCTTAGGCTGTGATTGGTTTAAGCTACTGTTACTGGGGAAGAACAGTGAGAAAACTATAGAAGATCAACACCAGCTTGTGCGAGCGTGGACCCTGCTCTGGGTCCTGACCACAGGACCACCACCGGATGCGAAGGGGACGTCTGCACCGTGATTCCTTTGTGAAAGACAGTGCATCAAGGATCAAATTTCCTAAGACAGCAACTTGGCTGCAAACCCAAAGTGCATGTAGTATAATATGTAGTATAGTATTTTGTGCCTGACTATAGAGAATTAGGCTGAGATTAACCTRTGAGTGAGTAATAAATATGCATTGCTTGTGGTCGTGCTACACCTTGAGTCCGTGCTTTTTTATGGTCTCCCGTAAGTTAGTGACCGTTGGAAAGAATCCTTGGCCACAAGGCCACTGCGCAGCAGCTGTTCTTGGAGCAGGCAGAGCAGAGGGGTCTCTGGCTCATCACGGCTTGGGTGACACGAAGGGGACACCCACAAAGGGACCAAGAAGCAGGTTTGGTGAGAGGCAGTGCAGGAAAAGGGGAGTTGATCTATAGGACCAGAGGGGGCTGAGGAGAGGACGACCCGGCACCGTTCGCGGGAGCGTGCAGGAGCAGGAGTGCAAGGAGTAGGCGGCACGTGGGGTGGCTTTGCAGGAAAGGCAGCTGTCCCCAACTGGCCTGGGCCCTGCACCTTCCATCCACCCACCCTCCTGCCTGCTGCAGGCGTTGGACTTCCTCTGCTCTTCACCATCCCTGTCCTACCGCCCACCTGGGCAAGAGCCAGGCTGTGATCCACCGCATACGGCAGGAGGGGCACCAAGTGATGGCTGTGCAAGAGCTGCGTGCTGCTGGCATGACCCAGGTGGCCAGTATCAAACCAATGATAGCCCCCAGCACCAAGCAGGGCTTTTAGGCTCTCACACACCACCCAGCCTTGAAGTGAAGCGAGTGCATTCGCTGTGATCTCCACAGATTGCATGAGCACCAGGACACAAGCTGCTGCGCAGCCCAAACACTCTGCAGGGACCAGGGAGGTAAAGGACCTGCAGAGAGGCACCTCTCGGCTGCCTTCCCTGGAGGCGTATAGACCGCCGGCAGCGGGTGCCACAGCTCTGCGGTGATGGCGCTGCCTCCCCACCAGCGCCCTCCCTCAAAGACAGCTACAGCATCCGCATGTCAGAGTTTATTGACACAGTGCACAGATCTGGGCTGCGGGGGAAGAAGAGCTCTGCGTTAGGAGACTGCAATCTGGGATGCCAGCGCACGGGAGGACAGGTCAGGCAGGGTGCAATGGCAGCGACGGTGTCCCTGTGCTGCCAGGGTGGCCAGGCTGGAGGTCCCTGCAGGACCTGGGCCCGGGTTACCAGTGCCTCGCACAGGTGTAGGTGGTATTCCCCCAGAGGAAGGCGGGGGGTGCGGACTGGACCCACTGCAGGGTGGCAGCACTCTTCTCACAGATCCAGCTGTGGGCTTCCCTGCACAGGCCGCCAGACAGGCCTGAGCGAGACACCCTCCCGCAGGACAGGAAAGAGTTGGTGAAACGCTGGATTGGGAAGAGCCTGCATGGAGAGAGCGGGGTGCAATGGGATGGGCTGAGATGGGTTGGGGTGAGGTGGGATGGGGCAAGATGGGGTGGAGCAAGACAGGATGGGGCAAGATGGGATGGGGTGAGATGGGATGGGGAGAGACGGGATGGGGGCGAGACGGGATGGGGGTGGGACGGGTTTGGGTGAGATGGGTTTGGGCAAGAGGGGTTTGGGTGAGATGGGTTTGGGCAAGACAGGATGGGGCAAGACGGGATGGGGTCAAGAAGGGATGGGGCGAGATGGGTTGGGGACGAGAGGGGTGGGTGCGTGAGGGGATGTGGCAAGATGGGATGGGGCAGGCTGATCCAGCTCCTCCTCTGCCAAGGGACTGGAGACTGTGCAGAGATGCCACAGGGGCAAAGCTAACCCTCACCGTGGAGCAGTGCCCCTCTGCCATCGTTCCCTGATCAGGGTACCCATCCCAATCTCTTCCCACCCTGTCCTTCCCCATCCTGCACGCAGCACCCTGGGCCCCTCCTGACAGGGCTCAGCACCAGCTGCACCTAGGAGAGCCTGCAGGGCCCCATGCTGGAAACCTGCTCTTGGGGGATCCCCCAGCCTCTCATCCAGACCTCGCTTGTCCCCAAGGCATGAACGCTGGGGTCAGGCCTCTGCAATCTTCCCTCCCCTAAAATACCCCAGTGCAGCCCTGGGAGGGGATAGGTGGCCAAGTCAAGGAGCATATCTCTGCCCGCCTGCACGCTCCCTGTCCCCCAGTCACCTCCCAGAGCCCAGGGATGGGATGGGACCCCCAGCAGCCCTGGCTGGGGGGCAAGCCGAAAGCCTCACCCCTTCAGTGCAGTGCCATCCAGCCACTTCCAGTCAGCCTGGGAGCTGTCGCGCTTCAGCCCCACATGGAACACATCCACGTTGGACATGCGTGCCAGGAACGCCTGGCGCATGAGGAGACGAGCGTGAGCTCCCTGAAGGGCCAACACACTGCTGCCAGCACGGGCACATGCACATCATGCCCAGACACTCCCACGGACAGACACGGCTACATACCCCCCACACCAGCAGGAGTTCACACAACTGCATGCATGCACATGTGAACAAATGCGTGTGCCCTCTTGGAGGGGCAGTCGTGCCGCACACGGGAACACGCAGCAGCCGGGCAGGAGGGCTGGAGCAGCATGGAGCTGGGCACAGCTCTCTCTCACGAGTGAGTGTGGTGGGGGGCAGGCTGCGGGGCAGAGCCTGCTGCCGTGGGGCTCATGTGTGCCAGGCCAGGAGAAACGCAAGTCCGGCACATTGGAGGGACACCCTGCCTGACTCTTCAGACACAGCCCCAGTTGCGTGATCAATAACAAGAGCTGAACAGTGTGGGCAGAGCATCTCCAGCTCTCCAGCTGAAGGCCTGGCTGTGCTCTTGGCACATGGGCCAGAGCAGTGGAGACTGGACACCATTGCTGAGGTAAAGCCAAGCCAAGGCATTGTTTGGCCCTTGCTGTCCTGCCTTCCCAAGAAGGTGAGGACAACTAGGTAGGGTGCACAATTTGGTAGAGGTGGTCACTGGCATGGCCTGATGCCCATGGGTGGGTTAGACAAGCCAGACTGGGTGTCAGCAGGGTGCACTCACCAGGGTGGCATTGGCTCGGATGGTGACCAGCTGTGCCTCTCTGGAGCAGCAGTCCTCTTTGCTCTGCTCCCAGGTCTTTTTGGCAGAAGAGAAGTAGTAGCACTGCCCTGCGTCCCAGAGCCAGCCGGCTGGGCAGAACTGGCATTGCCCTGCACACCAGAAAAGCAGCCTGCCCACAGCTCCAGGAGCAGCGGGGACAGGGGAGCTTCCAGGGGCTCCCACCAGCTCCCAGCCAGGGCTTGGTGCTACTGCAGCAGGGTGCAAGAGGGGCAGCCAGGGAGCCATGGCACCTGGTTGTACAACCAACCCAGCATGCTCCTGCAGCTGCCCCATGGAGAGGACGCCTACACTTGTGTCTTCCTCCTGTGGCCCAGCTCCTATATCCCGTCTCCAGCCCCGTGGGACTCTGGTGGAAGCCCTGAGGGAGGTGGGTTGGTTACATGAAGAGGCTGGCACAGGGGAGGTGGGTCAGGGAAAGGAGCTCCAGGTTCAGTGGAGCAATACAAGGATCCCCTACATTTGCAAAGTGCTGGGAATACAACCAGGATTTCAGCTTTACCGGAGGCCAGTCTAAAGAGAGCATCTGATGCCGTCTGGCTCACAGACACTCATAGCAGCAATAAGTCTGCAGCTTGCCCCGTGCTTGTGGCGTGTCGAGGYGAAGCTGAGCTGCCCTGGGGTTCTCTCTCCCAAACAGGTCCTGGCAATGCAGCACGTTCAGCAATGCTGCGGCAGCTCTCCAGGCCATGAGCCAGAGGCCAAGCAGCAAGGATGGAGGAAGACTGGGGTGGGGGCATGGTCTGGAGGGAGCTCTCCCTCCAGCAGGGAGTAGGGCCAGATCCTGCCCCTTGTAAGGGCTTGCCAGATCCTCTCCAAAGCTTGCCCAGAAACCCACCACGTTCTCCTACCTTGCAGAGTCTGTTGCCCATAGCTGAGGGTCTCCTCCGTGCTCCAGGGACCATGGGTGCAGCCTGCCAGTTGCCCTAAAACTACAGACCAAGAGCACAGGAGTGTCCCTGCCAGTCAGCCTGCAGGCCCCAGTCCTGGGCTTTTSCTCCCAGCAGCACCCAGTGCACACTCCCATGACCAGGAACCCCACAAGAGCCATGGCCAGCCTGCAGCTGAAGGCTTCCTGTGCTTTAAGCCAGTCAAGCCTGCTGATGCCCTTGTAGCTCTTGCTGTGCTTCTGAGCCCATCACATGACAGACTTTCGCGGAAAGTGCTTCTTTCTCTCAGTTTCAGTCTTGCTGTTCTCGGTCCTGTCTTCATCTCATTGCCAGGTGATGGAGCAGGATGCCCCAGGGCCCTTCCTGAGCCCACGCTTTCCTCCCTGCCTTTCACTCGTCCATGCTGCAGGCGCTCCAGACAGACAGGCCTGGGACCTGCTCCTCACCTCACCAATTTTGCTACTTGTCCCTGAGCCCAGAAGCATGCAACACCCTCAGCTCCAAACAGGAAGACCCAGCTCTGTACACAGCGCCCAGAGGGGCAGGTTCAGGCTCTGCTTGAGCCTGGAGCAGGGTCGGGGCAGCTGCCCCCTCGGCAGCCCAGCAGCTCTGTCCCCATCTGGCACACGTACAGGATGGACTGCACTGTGCCGAGGCTGACCCCGAGCCCCCAGGCCTGGCTGCGGTGAGCCCTGGCACCACATGAGTGGCTGGAGTGGCACCGGCAGTGACTGGACGTAAGCAGGTACTCACGGTGGAAGCTCAAGCCAACGAGAACAATTTGTGCCAGCAGGAGCAGCAGGCAAAGGAGAGCCAGGCTGAGGGCTGCACAGCGCCAGGGCTGCTGCTTCATTCGCTGAGGAGCTGAGAAAAAGAGATAACCTGGGTCCTGAGGGCTCTGCGGGAGAGCAGCAAGGATCCCCCACGCCAGGAAAGGTCTGTGCACCCTGGGCAGGTCTCAGGAGGGCATCTGGGGAGCCTGTAGCTATGCAGACATTGATCTCCTCCAGACGATGTCCCCCAGGACAACTGCAGCACTGGTGTGGGCCGAAGGGAGAGCCCAGCTGCAGCACCCAAACTCTGCTAGAAGCTGTCCCTCTGCAGATGGCACTTGGCATGGGGGGAGCAGGAGTGCCTGTGCCACGCATCTGGTGGGCAGTGAGTGTCCCCTGCCCTTGAACCCCTCCTGCCTCTCACCCCCAGCGCAGGCAGTCTGCCAGGCGGCTGGAGAGGAGCTGTTTGGCAGAGGTGCAGAAGCAGATACCTGAAAAGAGTGAGTGGCGTGGGAGTACTGCTGGGGGAAAACAGCCCTGCAGAGAAGAGAGAGCTGCAGGAGGGCAAGGGGAAGTGGCGGGGAGAGACGCGGGTGCTAGGAGGGCGAGCAGGGCAGGGGGGCACCAGCATGCCATTACCTGGTGTGGGGGCGAAGTGCAGATCTGCGTAAGTGACGCTCTCTTCCATCTCTTGGTCTCTCGCTGTGTACTCCATCAGCGAAGCAGCAGCCCCCTCCTTTCGGCAGCTGGGTGTTACACGAAATGGAAAGTGTCACTTCCTGGCAGTATCCCCAGAGACGCTACCCAGGCCGCAGCCTGGGTGAGCCCCAGGCAAGGCCGGGACCCAGGAGTTCCCGGCACAAGGGAACCCAGCAGCCCCGCTCGCACAGCCCACACGACCCTGCCACCGCGGCAGGCTGGGTCTCGCGCAAGGTCCCATTACCAGCCCGTTCCCCAGGTTCACGGGGYGGCAAACAGCATGGCTCTGCTCCTCCCCTGCCCGGTTGCTGGCACATGGCAGGTCGGAGGCCGTGGGGTGCCGTGACCTGGCTCTTCGCGTGCTCAGCAGATCTGTCTCGGGAACTGAGGGGGATCGGTCCTACATTGAGGAGCAGGGCATGGGGCCCTGTCCTCGTCCCCAGACTCTGCGTGCTCAGAAGCAGCAAGGCGGCAGCGCGGCGCTTGCTCAGACGTGGTTTCTGCTTCCTTTCTTGCATTGGGCTATAGCTGTGTGAGCCCTGGAAAGCCCGGGGCTGCCTGCTGCTTCCCTTCCCCAAAAGGTCCGCAGGCTGCTCTGCTCTCGCTCCCCCTGCACCCCGCTTGTGCCTGCAGGGGCTGGGGGGGCCGAGCCCCCAACCCCCCCCGGGGGTGGGCTCTGCCCCGGGACTCCGCGCCGGAGCTGGCACCCCGGGGCCGAGGGGCGGGGAGGGGGCGCCCGCCGCCCCCGCGAGCCCGCAGCCCGCAGCCGGCCCGCGGCAGGGGGATGCCGCGCTCGGGACTACGTTTCCCAGCGGCTCCTCCCGGGGCTGCGGGTCGCACATG
>NW_020450994.1:3221310-3250290 GCF_003343035.1 Apteryx rowi | reverse complement strand
CTGGCGCTGGTGGGGGGCTGCGGGCAGGTGGCCCTGCTCATGGCCTCCACGTCGCGGCCCAACGAGGCGCTGTGGCGGGACATCTCCCGGGGGCTGGCGGCGGCCGGCTACAGCCGCAGCGTGACCCAGTGCCGCTCCAAGTGGAAGGCGCTCAAGCAGGCCTTCTACTCGGAGCGGGAGACGCGCCGGCAGGCCGGCCGCCACTCGCCGCGCGTGCCCCCGCACTACCGCGCCATGAAGACCATCTGGAAGGCGGCCGGGCGGCCCGTTTTCGGCGAGAGGCGGCTGCCAGGTGGGTYGCGGCCCTCCCAAGGGGGCGGCGAGCCTTTGGGGGCAGGAGGGGAGCACGCGGCTGGGCCCGCAGGGTAGTGGGGCTGCTCGGCACGGGCTCTGCGCCCCCAGCCCTTGCCTTGCYGGTGTGCCGGGCTGGAGTAGCACTGCTCCTCGCTAGGAGCTTGCTCTGCACTCCACACTGCTGGCTCAGTGCCTGTTCCTCCTCCTTGCCTGATCCCTTTCTCTCTTCGTAGACCGGGTGAAGCTGCCTCCCAGGAAGCGTGGGCCACCCCTCGAGGACCACTCTCCATCCTCACCTGAGCTGCAAGGTACCCATGGGCTAGGGTGGCTGAAGTGGGGTCTGTCCTGGCTGCGCAGTGATGTTTACATCTCAGAGGGGCTGGGGAGAGTTTACGTGATTTTGGGGGCCTGGAGGGGAGGGTGTGGACAGCTATGCCCCTCCCTGGGATGTTCATTCTGTTTCCTCCTGTTGACCGCTGGCTTGCGGTGCCGCGCTGGGCAGCAACTGGTTGTGCTCCTTGGTTCATGCCTGGGACCAGTCCCTGTGGGGCTTTGTCTGGGGCAGTCTGGCTCTTGTTCCCCAGGGTGGCTGGGACCCCTCGTCTCTGCTACTGAAGGTCTTTTCTTCCCATGGCACCTCCCCTGCTGCTCCCTCTGCAGAGCACGTCACCTGCACAGACGCCCCGGGCATGCCGCCGTCCCCGCCGCTGCAGTGCGTGAAGGACGAGCCTGCGAGCCGTAAGTACTGGTCTGCCCTGCTGCGCTGGGCTGCATGGCCACAACTCCAGCCCAAGCCCGCTCCAGCATGATGGGAACGTGATGGGCTTAAGGAGTGAGGGGCCCTTCTCCCAGGAGGGACCAGCTACAGTATGGTCCCTAGGCAGGGATGCTCCTGGACACAGAATGGGGATGTTGGGACTTCTCCCTCCAGAGGCTTTGGCTCCAAACCAGCCCCAGGGAGTGAAGGGAGGGGAAGGGTGGGATGGGAAAGGAGGGGTCCACAGCTCTGACCCAGCCTTGGGCACAGGGAAAATTGCTGGCTGGTCGGGGGCAGGTGATGGGGCTCAAGGCCTCTAGGGGACAGTGGCCCTGATCCAGTCCAGGGGGCTCTTCTGGCTGTGCGGCAATGCAGGCATGTGACTCCTCTTCACTTTAGCAGGTCCTGGCTCCCTCCCCCTCCCCAGCAACACCATAAAACTTAGTTTGGAGAGGGTATGAGGGCCAGAGCCCAGAATGCATGTGCCCCAGAGCTCCCCTGCCCTGCAGCATACTCAGGCACAGATTCTGCACCTCCCTCACTGCCTGCACACCCAGACGAGTGCTTGGGAGGTTTGCCACCAAGGTGATCCAGGGTACATCCCTGGGTCTGATTTGTCTAGGCAGGTGAAGGAAGCGGATGCTGTTACCCCCAGCCTGCTCGCTAGCTGGCAAGGATTAGGCCTCCAGGGCAGAAACAGGTTAAACATCTCCCCTGCAAACATGAGCAAACAAGATCAGAAGGGTTATATCTCCGGTTGGTCCTGATCCCAGGGCACTGCACTGCAGGAGTCTTTGGGAAAGCCCTGGCTGCTTCATATCCCTCTGCCTCCCCCCTCTCTAATGCCAGGGAGTGAACCCCGGCGTCCTGGCCAGCTTCCGTACTGGATAATTACGTTCTGTCTCCATAAATTCCCCCTGCAGTTTCAAGTGGATGTGGGATTCTCCTTCACTCCTGTCCTAATCTGTTGTGTAGCGTTGCTGTGCGCTGCTAAACAGCTGCTGCCTTCCACCCCAGAGGTGGCTGCATTGCAGTGGTGGGTGAGTGACTCCTGCTTTTGTATCTAGCTTGTAAAACGCTTTGAGGGCCGGCAGGGCGCTGTGGAGCTGTGGCTAGGGCATGTCGGGCTGCGGGGCTGGCCGTGGCAGGCGAGGCAGACCCTGGGCTGGTTGGGTTGCCCCACAGGTCCCGTCAGACCGCGCATCTCTCCCCTCTGCTCTCTCCCAGCAGCTCGTCTGGACCACGTAGCTGGAGTGCCTCCTGCTCCCTCTCCTGTACCACGTAAGGCTTTTTTTGCCCTGCTTGGCCCAGTAACCTTGCTCAGCCGCGTGAGCAGAGGGCTGTGATGCCTGCGGTTCTGATACGGTTCTCGTTGCAGATGCTGGCCACCCGTTCCCTCCCCTTCCCCTCCTTGGTGAGTATCGCACCTGCACCGTGCTTGAGCGCCCTGGGCGGGAGATGGTCGTGCCCGCTCACGTGCTGCATCTGCTCTTGTTCCAGACTTTCACGCCGCCTTCCCACTCCTGAAGCAGGAAATTGCTGAACAAAAAGCTGGTAAGAGTCTGCAGTCGCTTCTCGTGCAGTGCAGCAGGCTCGGCTTGCGACTTGGGGGGGGATTCAAACAAGTGCTGCCTGCCCATAGGGATGCGGGCACGCACCTCCCGGAGGCAACGCTGGCATCAGGCGCTGCAGCAGGGAGGCCAGCCCGGGCACAGGGTGTGGGCAGCTCTGCGACCCTGGTGCTCTCTCCATGCCAAACTGTCTTGGCAGGTTCCCCTGGYGAAATGTCCCTGGTGATGGGAACGGGAAACCAAGCGCTGCCGGCGGCTACCAGAGACTCGGGCTCCCCTGGAAGGGCTGCTGCGAGCGAGCAGACAGCAGCAGGTGAAGAGGCGTCAGGCACAAGCCTGCAAGGTGCGTCCTCACCCCCCCCATCCCGGCAGTGTGCGGGGCAAAGCCTGGCGCTGCACCGCCTCGGAGGCCTGCTCAGGGCTCGCTCCCGCTGACCCCGCGCCCCRTCTCGCTGCAGGCGCCAGCGTCGCGGGCTTGCTCCAGAGCGTGCAGCAGCTCCTGGTGCAGATCCTGCAGACGTCACAGCAGCAGCAGGTGCTGCTGGAGAGCCTGGCCAGCGACACCGTCTCCCACCTCCACGTCATCTCCGACAACCTGGTGCAGGTGGGCGAGACGCTGCACGAACTGCTGCTCCAGGCGCACGCCCGCRCCGGCACCCTCCCCAGCCCGCTCGACCGCTACATCAGCCGCGCGCCCCTTTTCGAGGGCGGCCCCCAGCCCCCGCTGCTCCCCGGGGTGCCCTGCTCCCCTGGCGCTCCCCCTGCATCCCCCTGCCTCAAAGGGGAGCCTCTGGGGTCCCCCGCCACCAGCTTCACCCCCCCGTGAGCGCTGCTGTCCCCTGGGTGCCCGCGGGACTGCCCACATCCCCAGGGGGGCCCTATGCAGTCGCTGCACCGATCTTTATAGCAAAGACCCTGGATATTTTGGGCATTTATAAAAGAGACAGATTTTAATAAAATTAAAAATAGCTTTTGTAACAGCAGCAACGCTCATACAACTCTTCCCCCCTCCCAGGGGGACATTCCCCTTCTCGCTTTTGAGATGAGCAGAAGGGGAACTCGGCTATTTACAGCCTCAGAGAAACTCCCAGGCTGCAAACCGCAGGACAGATGTGCCTCCTCTGACCTTGCTCGCGCTCACCCGCCGCCTTCCAGCTCGGCCGGGGGCCGGCAGGGCTCCCTGCGTCGAGGATGGGCCATGCGGCTGTTGTGGCACGTGGAGRGGCGGCGGCGGGCAGGCACGGGGCCATGCGTCACCCAAGGGAGGGGAAGGYGCTGGCAAGGAGTGGAGACCTTGGGCCACCCTGGCCTCCGTGGGTCCCCGTGGGGCTGGGCAGTCTGGGGAGGACTGAGGACCCTGCCCTGGAGAGGCGCCAGCCCCCTTGGGGAGGGTGACGCTCTGTGCTGTCCACGTGGCGCTTAGCCCTGCAGCGTCCTTGGCCAGACCTGCAGCCCTCTGGGGCTGTGGGAGTCCTGGGCAGACGGGGACAGACCCACAACAGGGCCCATCTGGGGTCTGCCCCCTTTCTGCCCTGTGCAAGGCCTGAGCCCGTGCCCTGCTCGCGCTGCTGGCTGGAGCACCAAGCCACATCCCGTGCTCCAGCCACTTGCCCCGATCGAGCTGGGGAAGGCAAGGGACTGTCTGGGGAAGACTGGGTGCATGGAAGCCCTTAAGGGACTGGTGGGGCGCTGCACCCATCTTGGCAGGGATGGGCTGGCCAGGGTGCACGCTGTGCCCCAGCAGGGCGGGCGATGCTGCACGTGTGCCCTGCAAGGCACYGTGGCTGTTGAGGTCATGTGCGCTGTGGTCGCACGTGGCCCCTGGGTCCAGCGGGACCCATGGCTGGCCCCTGGGTGGTGCACCCAACAGTGCTCCTCCGCATGGCACCGTCATGGCTGGACTCGGGCGCCGGCAGGTCACTTCCACCGGGTGACCTCAAGGCTGTCGCGGCAGGCGCTGCGGGCCTCCAACATGCTCCTCCGCGCCGCCTCCTGCTCCCGCRGGCTCAGGTGGTGGATCACCATCAGGTACCGGTAGTTGCAGACGCGCCACCGCACGTTGTGCTTGGCAAAGCGGGCGCTGGCTTTCGCCCGGACCCCCGCCTCCTCCGCCAAGATGCCCACGTAGGCGTCTTCCACGGGGATGGGGCGGACGCGCTGCGCCGCCTCCAGGATCTTCTCGGCCGCATCCAGGGAGAGGACGTAGCCGATGCCGCTGGCGTAGGGTGGGTACTCGTCCGGGCGGTAGTCCTGCCGCGACACGTACCACTTGCTGGAGGGCTCGCGGATGACCTGCCGCTTCTCCCGGGAGAACAGGGAGCCCACGTAGAGGCCTGTCCTCACCGTGTTGAGCTCAGCCAGGAAGGTGGGGAGGCGATCCGTGTTCACGAAGCAGTCATCATCTGTCTTGAGGATGTAGCAGGGCTGGCACTGCTCGGACGCCCACTTCAAACCATGCATGACCTTCAGGGTGAGGTTGCGGTATGTGTCCTTGTAGTTCCCCACCAAGATGTCCCCAAACTCCTGCTGTTCCCTCTGCATGCGCTGGGCCACCTCCGCSTCGGCCGCCTGCCCCACCAGGAACACCGTCTGCCACTGGTTGGCGGGCTGTCCCTCCTGGGCGGCCCAGGTCCTCCTGATGACGTGCCGGGCCTCCACGTTGCCCGGCGCGGATGTCACCAGAATGAGCAGCACTTGTCCCCGGGCGCAGCGCGGGCCGGCGTGGGGCCCCACGAACAGCGAGGCGAAGTCGACCCCCTGCACAGCTCCGAGACGGGGCCGCGCCGGGAGCCGCCCCCGCGGTGCCAGGCGGAAGYGTCCGGCCACCGGCCACTTCTTCTGCACGTCCCCGGCGAGGAGCAGCAGGCACCAGAGGAGGAGCGAGAGGAGGAGGCTGGCGCAGAGCAGCCTCTTCCAGCACCACGAGTGCATCCGGGCCATGGAGGGAGGCCAAGGGCATGGTCAGCCGGGCCAGGGGCGAGGGAAGGGGCCGCACGCGCCTGCCGCGTCCCAGCTCACAGGCACCGCGGCCGGCGAGCTATYGCGGCGACGCTGGAGCCCGGCTGCCCCGCCGCGCAGGGCTGGCTGCTCGCGGGGCGGCAGGTCCTGGCGCACCGGGGCGCCCCGTGGCGCCGGGGCCGGGAAAGCCCGCTGCCTCGCGCGGCGCCGTCTCTCCTTCCGCGCCAGCTGCGCTCCCTGAGACGGAGAGAAGGGCCGGCCGCCAGAGCGGAGGCACGCGGCCCCGTGACGCAGTCAGGCAGGGAAGTGGGGCGCGCAAGCCCCGGCCCCCCGAGCCCACAAGCGCTCTGTGCTCCCGCAGGAGCCGGGCAAATCCCGGCGGGGGAAACCAAGGCACAGAGCGGGGCCTGTGCTCCCACGGCGGCAGACAAACCCTCCTCTGTGCTTCCCCCGGCAGCGCTTAGGAAGCGGCTGGCTGCCGGCCAAGGGCTCTGGCCTTGAGCCTCGGCGMCCGGGGGCCCGCTGTGTGCAAAGAGCGCCGGCTTCACCCACCCTCGCGCAGTGACGGTGCAGGGTGGGCAAAGGCCAGGGGAGGGAGGAAGGTGGGATCCCGCYGCAAACAGCCCCGAGCCGTAAGCTGGGGGAGGCCGCAGCGCTGCGAGCTGCCCTATTGCACCGCCRTGCTCCCCGCTCTGCCACGATGCCCGCGGCAGGGGGGCCGCGAGCCAGGGGGGTGCCCAGCGCTCACGCTGCGCCTGGCAGCAGGGTGCTGAGCCTTCGCTTCTGCTGGCGGAGGGGCCCCGGGTGGCTCCAGGCAGTCGCTGGGGTCTGCCGGGCACCCGCCTCTGCTGCGAGGGCCCTGGCAGCGCTGCCTTGTGTTGGAAGAGGTCCCCGGCGCCGAGCTGGCCCCAGGCTGCTGGAGAGGCAGCCGCAAGGCTGCAGCCTCGCTCCCCCAGCCCCGGGGCACCAAGGCACCCAGACCGCCGGGTGCGGAGGACCCTGGGCTCTGGCAGGCTCAGGGGGGCACTGGGGCAGCTGGGCAGGCTCTTCCCCTGCATGGAGAGGGGGCAGTTCCCCAGCAGGAGGAGGCTCATCTGCCCCCGTCCTGGGGCAGCATATCTCCAGCAGGGACCCTGCAGGGTCCCAGAAGGTCCTGCCCAGGGCACACGCTGAGGACCAGTGCCAGCACCCCGCGGGTAGCAGCAGCACCACAACTGCCCCAGTGGCTCCAGGACTGCTCAGTGCAGCCCCAGGGCAGCACACACCAGCGGGCCAGACCAGTCCATATACCCCATGCAAGGGGCATAAGCCAGCAGGACTGCACTGGGGCTGTGCCTCTGGGGTCTGCCCCCTCACTTGGGCACAGGGAGGGGGGTACGGGGGTGGTTGGAGGGAGGGGGAAGCAGAGGGAAGGGAATGAGAGGGGGTGCAATGCCGAGCGTGCAAGGAGCAGAGGGGCACGGCTGGCGTGGGCAGAGGGAAAGGGCAGTGAGGGGAAGGGGAGAGCAGTGGGAGCCGGGTGCAAGGGGCAGAGGCAGTGAGGAGGAGCGTGGGGAGGGGGTGCCATGGAGGGAGGGACAGCAGGGGGCTGGGTGCAGTGCGGAGGGGTGTGAGGGTGTTGGTTACAGTGCAGAGGGGTGAGGGGGGTTAGGCAGTGGGGGCTGCATGCAAAGGAGCCGACAGTGGAGGTGAGCAGTGCGGGGGGGGTGCAATGGGGGTCAAGTGCAGTGGGAGGGTGCACTGGGTTTGGGGTGCAGTAGGAGGCCGGATGCAGAGGAGGGTGGAGCAGGGTGCAGTAGGGAAGCTGTCGGGGGGGGGGGGGGCAGCATGGGGGCAGTGGCGGGGGCAGCGTGCAGTACCGGGGTGCAGCAGCGAGTGCATTGGAGCGCAGAGGGGCGCAGCGGGGAGGTGCAGCGAGGGGCAGCAGTAGGGAGTGCGCTGGAACGCAGCGGGGGAGCAGTGGGGGCGGCACTGGGGCCGCAGCGGGGTGCACCGGCGTTGCAGACAGGGGTGCAGTGGGGCTGCAGTGGGGGCTGGAGATCGGAGGTGCAGTGCGGTGCCGGGGTGGCTTTGGGCGTGCGGGGAGACAGCAGGGTGCAGCCCTGTCCCTGCCTGGGCCGGGCCGGAGTGACAGCTCGGCAGCCAATAGGAGGGGCGAGGGGGAGGGGCGATGAGGAGGCGGGGCCAGAATGAGGCCCACCCCATGAGAGGGGGCGTGGCTGAGGGGCGCTCTCACCCAATCGGAGGGGGCGAGGTTGAGGCAGCGCAGTGTAACCAATCAGACAGCGGGGCGGTGGGAGGGCAGGGGGCTCCCGGTGACGTCAGGGGAGGGGGATTCCCCGGAGAGGGGAGGGGCCCGGAGCCCCCCAGCGCGGGGGGGGGGGGGGGGGGCGGTACCAGGCACCGGGCACCGGGCAGAGCCGCCCGGCCCTGCAGCCCCCGGGCCGTGGGGGGACAGGGCCCCCTCCCCCACTGCTGCTCTGCCCCCCTCCCCCCCCCAGCATGGGTGGCCTCCCCCTTAGTGCAAGGGCTGCCCCCTCCCCAGCGCAGGGGCTGAGCCTGCCCCCCAGCAGTGGGGGTTGCCCCCCAGTGTAGGGGGTGGGCTCCTTGCTAGGGGCTGTACCTCCCCCCAGGCACCCACACACTGCACCCCGTGCCGTGTTCCCTTCCCGTACCCCCAAGCGCACAGCACACAACACAGCCTGGGGGGTGCCTATGTGTGCCCCCCCCGTCCCCCGGCTTGTGCGCAAAGGGGCAGCGGGTGCAGGACTGGGCTCCTGCCCCTGTCTCTCTGCTGCTCCTGCGTGCACCTGCATGCACGCGCCCTGCGAGCATCCCACCCACGGGGGAGTCTCAGCTCACAGCCTGCAGGAGCAGCCTGCAAGGGGAACCAGGGCCTGCAGCGAGGCGTAACTGCGGAGGAGCGCTGCTCGGGGAGGACTCGAGATAGCCGTAGGATTGTGTGTTCCTGGGGGTGTCAGACCGAAACAATCCCCGTGCCTGGCAAGGTCCCTCAGGCTCCAGCAACCAGCAATTAGCCTAGGCTGTAGGCTGGCATTAGCCGTCAGGAGAGCAATGGACTAGCCTGGAGGGAAGCCAGACTCATTTTAGGGCACAACAAGGCCTTCTCCAGGCTGGAAATGGAGGCAAAAGCACCAGCAAATCTCAGCAGGATTTCAATGCTGCCGTCTAGTGGTTTAGAGATCGCTCCTGCTCCACGGCCAGACRCTGAAGATGATGTACAGCTCTTTTCCCTTGCTTCTGGGCAATAACATGCAATAAGGGAGCCAAGGCATGGCAAGTGCCCTCCCCATGGCCTTCCTGCACCGAAACAGCYGTACAACCCCCCGTGAGGCCGGAGCAGTCCCCTGGGGGGCAGGATGCCTCGGAGAGGATTTCTCCCCAGCTCTATCCTGCTGTGAAACAGGTCAAATCTGTACCACTTTCCAGTCCTCTCCTTCCTGCACAGCCTGTCCCAGCCCAGGGTCGGGGTGAAACCCTAGGTTTAGTGGCAAGAGAAGCTGAAATAATAAAATGTCTTTACCTGCTAGTGTAGCGAGCAGGAACCCTTCTTGCTCTGCACCCTGCCTCCAGCGGTTGCAGGCGCGCCGTGCCCTGGAGAYGGTGCCGGGTGCCTGCAGGAGCCTGGTCCCAGCCCCAGAAAGAAGCAGCGCYGGTGGCGCAACCCAGCCGACAGCCCGGAGAGACGCTTCGGGCTGTGTGCTTCGGCTGCTTGCTTCTGCCGCTCGGTCCTGCAGCTTCCCCACCGCACCAGCAGTTCCTCTTTCCCTTCCTGCCTCAAAGGGTGCCCTGCGTCCCCGGGCAGGCAGATGAGGTGCACGCGTACCCCTGGCCGTAGCTCAGCCCTGGCGGTACAGGTGAGCGAACCCTCGTGCACGACCTGGCATTGCTTCGCCACCCTGCACCCACCCCAGCACCGGCAGCGCGTGGCCCCCAGCCAGGCGGCTGTGCTGGCCCCAGGCCTCCCCTGTGGACGTGACTGCGCACCCCGACTCACGGCCGTGCCGCAGCTCCGGATCTCCAGGGGATCTCCCTGTCCGGAGTGTAGCTCCTTCCCAAGGCTGTGGAGGCGGCCGGCCACCCCCTGCCTAACCCCGCAGCGAGGTCAGGCTCTTTTGGACTTGTGGACTGTGCCCAGACATCGCGGCAGCGTGTGCAGGCTGTGGCCACCCCCTCCTTCACCTCGGACTAACTCTTTGCTAAAGCAGGCRCTGGAGCGAGCCCTGCGGAGCCCCATCCAAGGCATCACGCAGGGAAAAGCCTCAGGAAGGCTATGTTGAAAGCTCTGGGTGCTGCTGTTCGAAGCAGTTCCTGGTCAGCTTTCAAGTGTCACAAAATCCTTCTAAATGACTTTGAATGCACAAGGAGCAATTTAGCATGGAGTTTCCGGCTAGCTGGGAACACAGCGTGACTCTTGCCAGTGCCTCCTGCATGGACACCCCCGCTCCTGTCACGCTTCTCCCAGTGCTAGTATTCGATATTTGCACCATGGTGTTTTCTCCCAGACCTTTATAAGCACGTGTCCCTCTGATCTTCTGTCAGAAGTGGTTTTGCAGAGTTTCTTAACTCTTTGTAGCTGGGCTAGACAGCAAAGCTGTGCCGAGCCCCAGGCCAGAAGGGAGTATTTGGCTTAGTGTTAGTGCACTGAACGTCTCATGCTGCAAAACAGCACCCAGCAGTGCCGCGTCCAACCATCCAGGTTGGACTAAGCCACAGGATGGCGTATACAGAAATATAACTCTAATAAAAAAGGTGAGCAGTGTGGGAGAGGGTATCTCGGTACAAGGAGAGGAAGTTGCTTTGAATTGTATCAAGAAGTTTAATCTGACGTCAAAAAAAACCACCTAATTCACTTTTTTAATCAAACAGYTCCTCCCTTTGAAGTAGGTCCTCTTTGTGCTGTGGCTGACAGGGGCTCATAGGAGACTCTGCAGAGACGCAGACCTTCCCCTTGACAATCAGTAATTTTTCTCATGCAATTGGTCTCAACAGTCCAGATCACAGCAGACAGGATGTGACAAGGAGAAAAAATTCAGGGATGGATTTTATCAGGACCACAGAGCAGGCATGGCAAAGACCGGGCAGAGCAAAGAGATGCGAGATAGCAGGGATCCACAGTCAGAGGGACCAGAGGGCCATGGCATGGCTCAAGAGATTTGCAAGCTCGGTTCATCTTGAATGACTTTTCTTCTAAAAGAGAAGCCTTACTTGCAGCTGGAAACCACTTTATCTCAGAGGGGAGGAAACAGCTGCAGATCAGTCTGTCTGTGTCTCGTGCACAGCCACGAGCTCCRGGGCTGATCTCTGCAACCGGCATTTCCCCGGGCGCTGAGAGATGCCCCCAGGCTGCCGCTGGCTCCTTGGCACAAACCCAGCCTGTTCTCTGGGCCTCTCGCTTCGAGCTGCCCGGGTCTGGCGGAGGTCGCACGCAGGTCCAGCCTCCGGCTCGCCAAAATCCTCCCCAGAGCGGCGTCTCCTCGTGCAGGCAGCGCACGGCAGAGAGCTGCAGGGCTCTCCTGAGAGGCAGCGCTCAGCACAGAGCAACCGAGCTGCCTTCGAACCCACGGGGCCCGGGATATGGTCCGGGGGAGTTTTTTGAAACAAGCCCTGTGCTTGGGCACACCAGGGATTTTCTGATTGAGTTTCGTTTGAACGCAGGGCACAGGCCACCTCTCAGCATCCGGAGTCTCTCCGTGCGCCTGCGCTCAGTCACCTCACCAGCCTGGGGCTTTGCATGTGGCCTTGCAGGTCTGGGATGGAGATGCCCAAAATGCCCCGGGGCTTTTCCTTTCCTGCCTTCGGGAAAACAGCACGGTTTGGACCCAGCAGGGCTTGCTGAGGCAACCACCACCGGCTTGCAGGCTCTGCTGCCTTCCTCGCTAGCGCTGCTGGGGAGCCATGGGGAGCTGGACGCTGCGCAGCGGCCAAGGGAGCGCACGGTGCGCTCCGGCTTTGGGAGCAGCCCAGGCACGTGCTCCTGGGGGTCCCTCGAGAGGAGCTGGGCGTGCTCCAGCCCTCCTGGATACGGAGGAAGCCTCCAGCTTGGATTATTCATCTTTCCCAGAGGAGACAGCTTCATTAGTTAATTAGTACAACTGTTCTCCTGGGCTTGTCTGGGATTTGCCTCTGTGCTGGCAGGAGTTTTTGCTGACTCCAGGCGGGCCCTGGAGCAAAGCTCCAGGAGAGGACCTGGCTCTGGTTATAGTTTTTTGTGCCCAGGACGCAGCTGTCTCCCTGACTGCGCTTAGGAGCAGCCACTGCACCTTTCCCCAGCACGGGTGATAGCACAGCCCCTTTTCTGGCAGAGCCCAGGTCTCATCATACCCTTTCAGCAGGCAATATTGCTGCACCCACGTCTCCTAAGGCCTTTCCTGCCATTGCAGCTGTGCTTATTATGTAACAGCAGTGATTTGCAGCAATCAGCCAAGATGCTGCTTGCTGCAAATTTGGGAYGATGGAACAGCTTTCCAGATCTGGCCGGTGTATGGTCCAGTACGTTTCTGCTTAATCGGAAATCTCTAGATTGCAATTGCTTGGAGTCAATGTGATTTTAGCCAAAATGGTCTTCCTAGAAATCTAGAGTCCTGGTTTTGAGCGCTTGGAGGTGGTGAAGTGTCTTTATATCAAGTATGAATAAACTGCAATATTCCCTTTGGTGTAGGCACCACTTACATTCAAAAAGAAAGATTCAATGTGATTTCTTTAATACAGCTTCCACTGAGAGCAGTGTTCATACATAACATATTGCTTAGCACTTGGTTTTCTCAAGGGAAATTTTAGTGGTGATATTTGAGTGGGGAAATGTTTTTTATGAGAAAACTTTAATCTGCAATCCATAAAGGGAACAGTGGCTTTGCATCCCATGGAAAATGTTCTCAGCCTCCACTAACATGGTTTTATCTTCCTCTGCAGGCTTGCTTCTTAAGATAAATTTATCCAGGATCGCATTTTGTGTAACAGTTTGATTTTTGTTGGTGTGAGGTTGATTTCTCATGAGGGTAACTGCCTTAATTTCCTACCACTTGACAACGACCGCAGCTGCACTTTGTGCTTGTAGACTTTGTTCTCGCAATCACAACCTGCATGAGCTCCTCTCCCGGCCCTCCAGCAGGGAAGTGCTGAGGCTGCTCCTTAGCCCCGGCGTCCCCCTCGGTCTACATACAGGCCCTGGCCATCCTGACTGTCACCACACCATCCCTCCCCTTCCCTGCAATCTGGGGTGTCCCTGGAGCCCCCCAACCCCATCGGGGTGCAACCCTCAGCGTCCTGCTGGGTGAAATCTGGCCTCTTCTGGGCTGGCTTTGCTGCCCAGGGAGCAGCCGAGCTGTCACGGGAGCCCTCCTCGGTGAGCCACGGCGGGTTATCTTCACCGCCCGTGATGTCCTTCCCCCTCCGGTCACCCACGGGCCCCACCAGAGCGTTTTTGCTACAGCTATGTTTGCAAGCTGGCTTCTCTGCAATTTTATGCTGTTGCCACGACCTTCCTCAAAGTCTTTTTTGGTTTGTTTTGCTCTGGTTTCATGTGTAGCTTGCTGGAGTTCATCCTCTTTCCCATCTTCTTCATTTTGACGCAGCATCCCCTCCTTGAGGAATGCCCTTTCCCGTCTAATCGCCTGCTCTACTCTGCTCTTTGGCCATGCTGGCTGGGTGCTGACCGTGGAAATCTTGTTAAAGGATGCGTTCATTTACTGGAAGTCTCCAGCATGCTGTTCTGAGCAATTCTCATGCTGTCTGCAAGCAGTCTGCCCTCCTGGCTAGTCTATTAATTTCTTTTAGCAAGCTCCCTGATTTTTATGCAGTTCCCTTGATGAAGCTAAGCACAACTCAAGTGGCTTTTCCGTTCGACAGAGCAGCTCTTCAACAACCCTCGTCCAAATTGCTGGGGATGAAGTCTTGAGTTCTGCCCCCACTGTGGGCTCCCCAACCAGCCGCTCCAATAAATGCAGTTACCAAAAGCTAAAAATCACAGTGTACCTGAGTGGCATTTGCCCAGTCTGCCAGGGGACAGTGAGACTCCCCCACTGCTGTAGCTTCCCTCCACCCAGCCGCTCTGGTCCCCCCAGCAGGCGATCATGGCAGCTGCTGTTAGTCGCCTGGGCCATGACATAGCCCCCCTGCTCCTGTTTCAGGGCCGGGGGCTGCCTTTGCAGTGCTCTGGTCCCTGTGGACATGGATAATCTGGATAACCCATCCTGCTCAGCTCTGTCCCAGTTGCACCACAAAGGGACCCATGGCGTGGTGCTGCCTGGAGTGCAGGAACCAGGAGAGACACCCCATGGTGGCAGCAATGCTGGAACGCGTGCTGAGGCTGGGCTTGCTGCATCTTTAGCTGTCCCCCACCTCCGTGCCTGGAGCTGCCTGGCTCTTGGCAAGGTCCTGTTTGCCCTGGCTCTGTCCTCACTCCAGGGAGAACATCGAGTGCTTGAGGGGCACAGCTGTACCCTCACGTGCTGCCCCCTCATATCATGCCTGTGCCACATCTCCCCTGCACCCACCGACTGCTTCTGCACCACCTTGCCTGCCCAGCTACACTCCGGTCTGCTTCTGCACTCGATTTTCTGCCTTTTCCATTCCCATGCCCAGCCCCCAGCTCACCTCCTCATTCCCCAGCCAAGCCCCCATGCCAGCGTGCCCTTGCCCAGCAACCTGCACACCGGGGCTGAAGCTTTGAGGTGTCCCTGAAACAGGACATGGGCTGGGGATGGCAGTGGGAGGGTGAGACGCAGGACTAGGTAATGGGAGAGAAGGAGGGGTGAGAAAGCAGGGTCTGGATGGGTTGCACTGGGGGAAACTGGGACCCTCTGCAAGCTCAGAGCTGCTCCCCCAGGGCTGGTGACAGCGGGGTCACTGTCTGCGTGGCTGAGGGATGGCCAGGGGCAGAGCAGGGCAGGCAGCTCCCAGGCCTGCGGTCTGTGCAGCGGTGCCAAACGTGGGTGATGGATGGGTCTGAGCAGGCAGGGAGGTCAAGGCTTGCTACTGTGATGAGAAAATCATCGAGTGGCTGCAGGGTGCGCTGGGCAAATTGTGAAAGAAGAGAGCAGCTGGGACATTCTCCGAGCCTTTTATCATCCTCCGAGTGGGCCGGTGACAGCCATGCCTGGCCGGGGAGCAAGCTCCAGCTGCTCACCAGCACTTGGGTTGACTAGATGGCCCGAGGCAGTGGAAAGACCTGGACTTGCTGGGATCCCAGCACCAGAACGAGTAGTAGGAGATGTGAGGACCTCCTGGGCCACAGTGGGGTCTCTGCTGCCCCATGCTCCTTGCCAGAGGGGTCTGTGAGGAACTGGAAAGCAAACACTGAGGCAGGGGCAGAGCGGGGTGGCACATCCCACCTACAGGCCTGCCCCTGCACCCATGCAGAGGTAACCGTGCTCCTTGGGGTCCCACCAGTGCAGTGCCCAGGCAGGGACAACCAGCCCCCAGGTAACCAAGTTGCTGGCAGCAATGGCCCTGCTGTTACCAACGTCTCACAGCCCTCCGGTTTAGCAAGGGGCACCCGGAGGGACCAAAACGCTGTCACCCAAGGCTGTCTGGCTGCCAGGAGAGAGGCGGCAGCTCTGGAGAACGCCACATACCCCAGGTATGCCCTGCAAGAGGAGGRTTCTCACAGGTCCTGATGTCTTCCTGCTCCTTCCACAAGGCCTGAAGCACTTCTGTGTGCCAGGGATGTCTCAGCAGGGTCCTTTTCAGGTGCTGCACAAGTCCTGGGTGCCCCAGGGCAGGGACACCTCTTGCTGCTTCCAACCCTGTGCAGGACTGCCTTGCACTCTAGGATGCCTCAGAAAATCTGATTTGGGGATCAGCACCCAGCAGGACCCGGGAACAGGGCTCTTCTGCTCCCCACAGTGACACCGAGCCCTCTCTTGCCCTGTAGCTCCATCACTGCTTCCTACTAGCTTAGATGTCAGCTGGGACCTCTTGCCAGCCTCTGCCAGCTGCTGTCCCCATGGGCACACGTGGGCAGGGCGAGGAGGAGGGACGGGTCCTGCCTCTGTGCACACAGCCTGCTGCAGGGCTCAACAATTCAGGCCGGGTACATTAAAGTTGCATGGTTGCCGTCTGCAATGACAGACTGCGTCAGTCCCACTGTCTGGCGATCCTGGCCTGGCAGACAGGGACAGGCAGTGGTGGCAGAGCCCAGAGGAGGCCCTGAAGGGAGGGCAGGCTGGGGGCAGTCGGCTGGAGCATCCCTGCAGTGGAGCAGGTGATTTGGGGGCAGGGCAGTGAGGACGAGAAGAGGTTTTTGGGGGGAGCCTAGACCCTGCCTCAGGACACCCGTTTTGAGGGAGAGCTGCCCTGGGTGGTGCCTCCATGCCCTGCTCTTGCCTCCTAGGTGCTGGGCTCCCCTTGCAGGCAGATGCTAAAGTCCTTCCCAGCAGGATCTCTTCCCACCTGCCTGCAGTCCCTGGTCCCTACGGGGCTCGGACCCTCCATCCTTCGCCAGTGCAGGAAGAGGCAAAGCTCCTCAACGGTGAACTTCAGGGACAGGCTGTTTGGGGAACGGGTTGCCATGGGGATGTCAGATGTACCTGGTTGTTATAGAGACACCGTTGCCATGGTTACGAGGTTGCTATGCCTGGGAGAGGCAGGGATGGAGTATCCAGAAGGCTGTTTGCCGTGGCGGGGGCGGGGGATAGGAGTCACGGGGACCCAACTGGCTGAGAGCCCAGCCTTCGCTCAGAGTCACCTGGGAGAGCACCCTCGCAGACCTGAGATGTGGTGGTGGGACCGGAGACCTGGGGAGACATGCTGGTGAGGCTCACGCATCCTTCTGGGACAGATGAGCCATTGCTCCTGGGGGGAGCCACAGAGGAGGGCTACAGACTGACCCAAGGAGGGCAACGGGGCCCTGGGGCACGTTCCCACCAGGGCTTGATGGGAGACACAGAGCCACCTACCCTGGGCTGGGCCACCTGTGGGAGAGAGTGCTCTGGGCTCCTACCTTCACCCTCAGGGCATGCACTGAATATGGTGACATGCCTGATGTCAGGGGCCACACTGCAAGGCCGGCTTGGGCACATCCTGCTCTTAAAACCCTGCAAAGCACCTCTCCACAGGGTTGCTGCCTGCAAGATGTCTCTGGTCCTGCAAGGATGTGTTTGTGCCCCACAGGGCTAGCAGGGAAGCAGGGAGGGGTGATTCCTGGCTCCCAGCGGCACAGCGCTGTGCTGCCCAGGGAAGGAGACATGCCGCTGTGAGGGGGGCCAGGGTCCCTGGCTGGGCTCGTGCGGAGTGCTTGGATCTTCCCCATGCTCCCTGGCCGAACTCCCTTCCTCGGAGCCCGCTCAGCCGCTAAGCCTGTCCTTGAGATGAAAAATGGAATTGCAGGTTTAATTAAAATGAGAGCAAGAGCCGAGCTGCCTCAGCAACGGCTGAGAGAAGCCGAAGCCAAGCAAGGCCTGTGCATGGCTCCTTAAGGCTTCACCGGGCTCTTCCACCAGAGCACAGCTCCCCAGTGGGGTGGCTGGTGCAGGGGAGCCCACGGGTACATCCTGCGTGGCGCCTGGCAGCCCTGGGAGAGCTGACCCTGCTGCCGTGCAGGGCGCTCTGCTCCCTACGGCTCTGTGCCAGGCCCCAGAAGCTGTCCTGATCCCCAGACCAGGCAGCATGTATGCTGCCCCTATCTGTGCCCAAACCGCTCTGTTTCAGCTCCCAAGAGCAGCCCAGTGCTGGGCGCTTGCAGCATGTTAGGACCTCAGGAGGTGCTGTGTGCTCCCAGCAGAGCATCCTCTTGCCTGGTACTTCACATGATCATGAGATAACTCGTGGACATCATGTGCCAGATTGGCTGCCAGGACCTCTCCAGGCTGCTGGGACAGCAGCAGGGCATGCTTGTGCCACCCCACGCCTGCTGTAGGGCAGGCCTTGGGCTTCGCAGCTGGCTGCAATGGGAACATGCTACCACAGCCACACTTCTTGCCTGGTGCTCTCCAGGATCTGTTATTGCAGGGTCTGCACTAACATGCCAGCCAAGGTTTTGTGCTTCACAGCCTCAGTGGTGGGCTGCGGGGGCAGGGGAAGGGGTAAGGATGCTGTGTGGAGCACTGACCGCACCACAAAAACAGGGTCCTTGGGTGCGGGACCACACACTGGGCTGGTGAGTCGCGCGGGGGCGGCCAGGCCCTGTGCTCGGAGTGCACCGCGCTTGAGCGTGTTGTTCACGTAGAAGCTGTTTTGAAAGCTGAGCTCCTCATCCTCTGGGGGCTGCTACTGCCAAGGAGATGCAATTGGACTTGGTGAAGTGAGCAACGTTTTTAATTAAAAATTAATCCTTAATCGGTGGCCTGGATGGACCAGACACGGCATTTTGCATGGCAGAGGAAGGGCTGGAGGGTGATCTCACTGTGAGGGGGAGGCACGGGGGAGGCGGTGGGTGCAGACACTCTGTCTGGCCTTGAGCTCCCTGGGTGCAGTGACAAGGGGCAAGAACAGACCCTGCCACTGTCCTGGCCATGCAGAGCTGCCCAGCATGACTCCGTGTTGGGGCTCATTCCCCACAGCCATTTCACACTTGGCAGCTGCTGCTTTGAACCAGCACTCCCCCAGCTGCAGGGCTTTGCCATGCCGGGGAGCCTGGGCCCGGTCTGCTCAAGCTATGCATGGGGACGCCTGGAGCAAGGCTCGAGCCTGCCATAGCTGCTGTGGGCACAGAGCTGTGGGCTCCCAAACCCTGGGCACAGGCTGAAGGGCAGGATCGCGGCTGGTGGCCGCAGGGAAGGGACGCAGGCAGCCCCTGGCAAGCCTGGGGGTGGGCGATACAAGCCAGACCCCTGTCATCAGAGAGCCGGGCAGAGGACGAGGCACAGCAGGGACCCAGGGCAGGAGGCACCAGTCTGAGGCAGATGCTTGTGGGAGGCTGCAGTCCTCACCAGGTCAGCCCTCCTGCTGCTCCGGCCGTTCCCATACTCGCTGTCCCCACCGCCGCCTGYCCCCCGGTTCCCTGAGCCAGCTCCACTCTGGCCAGCTGGGGCCCAGCTCCCAAGCAGCAGGTTTAATTAGATTGCAATCCTATTACAGAGCTGCCTGCCCGCCTGCGGTTGCTAATCCTGTTAGGCATCCAGTAAATCTCCTTGCGTTGGGCTCTCTCCCTGGGGGTACGGGGAGGGGGGCAGCTGGCAGACGGCTCTGCTGAGTCAGGAGGTGAGCGTTGGGGTGCAGAGCCTTGCCAGGGGTGGGCAGGAGCTGGACTGACCCCAGAAAGTCCCTGTGGGGTTGGGAAGAGCCCAGGGGTTCATGGTGATCCAAGAGGGGACCAGGCGGGTGGGGGAAGTCTGTGTGTGTGTGTGTGTGTGTGTGTGTGTGTGTGTGTGTGCGTGCTGGGGCCCTTCCCAGCTGGGGCGTGGGGTAAACCTGCCCTCTGCAGCGCGTGGTCCCTCATGGGCTGGTCCCCAGGGTGCTGGGCCCTGCGGAGTAGGGGCTCTTTGGGCACATCTGTCTCTGCAGAGCTTTCTGCCTCCCCAGCCACACTGCCTCGCCTCGAGGACTGGCCCAATTCCTGCCGGGCAGGGCCTGTGTGCAAGCCATGCTGCAGCAGCACAAACAGGAGACCTGCGTTTGTGGTTCCTCAGCCCTGCTGGTGCTGGCCATGGCCCTGCACCAGGTGATATCCAGGGGCTCTGCGCAGGCTTCCAGTGCTCAGGCACATGAGGCCAGTGGTGCTAAGCAAGCAGAGGTGCAGAAGCAGGGTGGAGATGCCCCACCCCTGAGCCATGTGCAGAGCACAGGCATTTACCACTATGTCATGGTCTTCACCAGCTCTGGCCAGTGCTGTGTTCATGGGCCTGACCACGAGGGGGGCAAGGAGCAAGGACTGAGACAGGGTTGCCCCTAACTGACTGGGGTCCACCCACATACCAAGGGGCTTGGTGAGCATGGGGAGGAGAGAGAGACAGTGAACTAGGAGGCCAGAGCACCTGGTCACCCACCTCTCAACAGCCACCTTGCTCCGTGCCGAAGCCTCATCAGACCTGCACCAGGATTGGCCCCAGACCAGCAGAGCAGGAGCTCTTCCCCCCAGCCCTGCAGGATGCACACCCGGACCTGCAGAGCCCCCAGACCGCACAGATGAGCAGCAGCCAGCAGTACGGCCCACTGCCTCTCAAACAGGCTCCTTCAGCTCCAGGCTCCTGGCCCTCACAAGGGGCACTGTGCTGCGCAATGTGATGGTGCCTCCAGGACCGGCCTGCTGTCCTGGATCTGCCCTGGGGTGCTGAGCTTGGGGGCAGAGGGCTGGATGGTGGGGCTGGTGTGGTCAGAGGCAGCACCGTGTCCCTGGCCATGTCCCTGGCAGTCATTAAGGAGGTGTTCCAAGCACAGCCATGGCCAGAGGCACTGGAAAGCCCACTGATACGGCTGTGTGCACCCCAGGGTGCCAGTCCAGGGGGGCCCTTGGGTCTGGCAGGCAAGGATGGAAGGTGGGAGCCCTACCTGCCAGCCCGGAGATGCTGTTAGCACCACAGGGCCAAGTCGCATGGGCAACAGCCATGCCTTCTGCCTTCTGCTGGCTGGAGAGGCTGGGAGCTCTGCTGAGCCCCTGCACCCCGGCAAGGCGCTGAGCTAGAGCCAAACCCTGTGTCTGTTCTCCACCGCTGCAGGCAGCTCGGTGCCTTCCTGGCACAAGGCGGCTGTGGCATGGTTGTGCCGCATCCCTGGGCCGTGAGGGCCATCCCGTAGCAGCACGGAGGGATGATGCCCCAGTCTGGCCTGCGAACAACTCTCACTGGTCCAAGCCCCAGAGAGACACAGCCCAGAGAGCCCCAACCTGAGCCCTGGTGCCGAGGGACCAGAGTGGAGCCCGCAGCCCATGGATCACCTTCCTCTGTCCCTACCAGACCAGGTCCCCAATGCCCACAGGGCTCTGCCAGCCTCAGTGGCCTGGAGAAGACTTGAGCATGGCCAGGCGGGCACCCTGGCCAGCCCGGCCTGGGCTGCTCCGGCGGTCCCCAGCCCCAGCTCAGCCTCAAGCCCCCCAGGCTCGCACCAGACTGAGCCACAGCAACTCCCAGAAACAAGTTCAGCCAGGCTGTAATTGCAATAACACAGTGGCACTGGCGGCTCTGCGCCCACCCGGAGGGTCCTGGTGCTCCCAGGATGGGCACCGTGGCTGCGCCCGGCCGAGGTGCCAACAGCACTCATCCTGCCTGATATCAGGAGCACCGGGCAAAGCCCACGTGGGAAGAGAGCAGCTTCCTGGCCCCACAGGGCTGCTGTCTGTGGCTCTGACTGGAGGCGCCTGGCACTGCTCGCCAGCCAGAGGAGTCCGGAGTGCCAGTGGCATCAGCTGGTGCAAATGCTGTTGATGGAGGCCACGGCAGGGTCGACCAAGCCCAGCTCCTCCTGTTCGTTGACGCAGAGCTGGTAGCCGCAGCCCTTGCGGCGGGGCAGCGGCCCCAGGCGCCCACTGGGCTTGGAGCGGGGTGGCAGCAGGAAGCCCACGCTGCCGGCGATGAGCAGGTGCCAGATGCTGTGGATGTAGAAGTAGTTCTCCTCCGTCTCCACGAAGGCGTAGAGCAGCACGGCAGCAGCGGCGATCAGCGCCCCGGGGCACAGGTAGAAAGCCCAGCGCTTCCAGGTCGGAGGGTAGCAGTGACGGCGCCGGATGGTGCGAGCCGTCTGCGGCGGGGGAGAGTGGGGCTGTGAGCGCCGGGGAGCAGGGCGCACTGGCATGGCCCCTCCGCGACTGTGCCGTGTCCCGTGGGGATGAGACGGGGAGGATTGTTCCCCAGGGGAAGGATGAAGGCAGCCCGGGGCAGCGGAGGTGAGTGGGTGCAGGCGGAGCTGGCTGGCTGGGCAGCGATGGGGACACAGAGGAATGGGGCAGGGGGCAGCCTGGTCCCAAAAGGGCACCGGGCTCCTTACCCAGGCGATGGCCATGATCCCTAAGGCGAAGAGGCTGGGCCCGAGGAGGTTCCAGAGCCCATGGCGATCCATCTGCAGAGCCATGGAGAGCAGCATGGCGCCCAGCAGGTACAGCACCTGCGGCAGCAGCAGGGCGCCCRTGAGGCTGGGCGCGCTGCCCGGCGCCAGGACCCCCCTCCCAGGCGCGCACGGCCGCCCTGCGCCCAGGTGGCCCACTCCCCACACTCGCCTGCTTGACCACAGGCTGGAGCCGGGCCATGGCAATGACGGTGACCCAGACGGACATGAGGGAGCCCAGGAAGTCGCAGAACTGCAGCACGTCGTACTCCATGATGCAGAAGACCACAATGCCCGGCTGGTCGCAGGCGTGGTAGAACTGAGTAGGGGGGAGAAGGGATGAGGGCTGCCCCGCATCACCCCAGCCCCTCACGTGTCCTGAGGCTGCCCCCACCCCACACTCACGGTAGAGAAGAACATAGTGAAGATGTACACAGCGGCTTCCAGGAGGTAGTGGCTGCGAACGGCGATGGCCACGGGAGGCACGAACATGACATTGCTGAGGCACAGCAGCAGCGTGGAGAGGAGCTGGAAGCCGTAGGAGAAGGCCTCAGCATTGTCTGTGCAACCCCAGCCATTCCAGCCTGCGGGCAGGGGAGAGCCACTGTCACCCTTGCAGCACCCCAGCAGAGCTCCCAGGCATGGGGGAGGGAGCAGAGAAGCCCCTTTCCAGCACCCTGCAGAGGCCGTGTCTCACCTGGGCCAGCAGCAATAGCAAGGACAGGAGGGGAGCATACTGGGGATGGCGTCTGGGTGCAGGGGGCACTGTGGGCCCCCAGGCACCTCTCACCTGCTTTGCACTCGCAGGCAGCATACAGGTAATTGTTGGTGCGCAGCAGCTTGCACTGGCCGTAGATGCCGCAGTCGTTGATGCAGGGTGAGAGGTAGGCGCGCAGGTACACCTCAGCCGTCACGTTGGTGCAGGGCTCAAACCTGCCGCACAGGAGCATGGGGTCAGCGCTCAGCCCATCTGCACTTCGAGYGAAACAGCCTGCCCTGTGCGCTTCAAACCCTTAAATAGCTCCCACCTCCACCAAAGGCACCCGCAGCTCTGCTACAGTCGGTGCAGCACCCAGACTTTGCTGGCCAGGGGAGACACAGGGCTCAGTGAGCACAGAAATGAGCTGGTCTAGTGCTTGATAGGGCACCTCGGACCTGGTCCTCAAGGATCTTTGCAATGCAATTGTCTGTGCCAGGCTGGACAAGCAGATGGGAATGCAGCTGTGGTTAGACCCACTTTGCCTTTAGCGACACACTCAGCTGGCTCTGATTTTGTCTGGATTTTGCTGTGCAAACAATGCCCTGCAAAGCCTCTTTTTGACTGCATCAGGGAAGGACTGAGTGCAACTGGCAGCCTAAAGTGAACTAGAAACATAGCTGAAGAGGTGGAGTGTGCACACCACCCCCGCCACCACTCACCTCCCACGCACACAGCTCCATGCATGCACCCCCGCCGCCCCCCTACACACACACCCAGCACATGTGCAGCCTCCAGCGAGCGGGAACACAGGCATGCACATGTCTGGGCAGCCCACACCTAGCACTGTCTGTATGCACACATGAACACAAACATGTACGTAGCGTTGTCTGCACACATACACACAGCGCCATCTGCATGTGTCTGTTGTTCATGTATGTGCTCACACAGCCAAATTTGCACACACATGCATGAAGAACACATGCAGCCCCATCTGTGTGCACATATTCAAACATGCAAAAAGAACCATCTACATGCATGACCCAAACACACACACAGCCSTGTATGCATGCGTGCACCTGAACATGCACACTGCACCATCTGCATGGTGCACAGCCTCACATGGACACTCGCATGCACAGACACATGCATGCAAGAGCCTCTCTCCTCCCCAGGGCTCTCAGCCAGACACACAGGCCAGGAACAGAGCTGCAGACACTGGACCAGTCCCTGGAGTTGCTGAGCAGAGCAGGGGCACAGCAGCCTGGCCAGGGCTCCCCCTTGTCCCCCCAGACATGCAGCCAGGCCCTGTCCTTGCAGTGACAGCCCAGTCCCCCCCCCCCCCCCGGCGTGGGGATGGGTACGGATGGGTACAGATGGGCACTGCCGCAGAGACGGGCAGGCACCAACAGATGCACAGTGCTCGCATACTGACAGGCGCTTCCTAGCAGAGAGACACAGGCTTCAGCCGCGGGGCCCCACAGATGGTCAGGCAGGCGCTAGCTAGAGCTGTACATGCCCACGCAGACACTCACACGCAGACACACAGCCCACAAAGCCATGTGCATGGTGACGCACAGTCGCAGAGCCATGCAGGGGCCAGGCGCACACAGGCTGGCAGCACACACAGACACGCCATGGTGGGGACAAGCCCTCTGGGCAAGAAGGCCCGGGGCACCCGGGGACTCTTACCCATGCTCCGTGGCACAGAGTGAGCGCAGACTCAGGTACCAGCTGCCCGTCTGGGGGTAGGGGATCCGCAGGCGGCTGAGGCTGGCTGTGGCGTTGACGGAGAGCAGGAACCCTGCCAGGGACTCTGCAGCCAAGGAAAGGTCTGGGTGAGCAGGGCAGGGGCAGCCCCGTCCCCTTGGTAGAGCTGTGCCGAGGCAGGGTGCCCTGTGCCAGGGTGCTATGTGGCTCTGCAGTGTCCCTGGCTCTGGGGCCAGATGCCCCAGCAGTCTCTGCCTCCTCTCACCCGCTGCACCCAGAGGCCAGGTGTCTCTCACCAAACGCATGGGGGTGTGAACCCCACGAGCCTGCAGCAGCACCAGCCCCACGCACACAGGGCAGGACAGGCAGGCGCCACGCTGCCCACCCTACCTGTCGCGCAGGTGACCGATGTGTTGTCACCAGATGTCAGCGGGACCTCGTGGTTGAGACACCCAAACACTGTCACGTTCTCACCGCACAGGGAGCTCTGAAGGCAGAGGAAAAAACAGTCCTAAACTAGTGCTGGGGATGCCCCCTGCTCAGACAGTGCCTGGCTCACATCACATCACCTAGCAACACCCCAAACCACTGCCTGTCACCCAAAAAAACCCACCCCAAATGCAGCCCATTTTCCTGCTCTTGGAGTATCCCAGCCCCCACATCCATCACCCAAGAGCACCCCAAATCTTGTCCCCTGTCCTGCCCCACCAGTACCTCAGCCCCCATCCCATCACCCAAGAGCACCCCAAGTACAGTCCACCGCCCTGTCAGAGCCCCAGCAAGCCCCCATCTCCCATCCCGTCCCCCCCAGACTGCCCTGCCTGCCTGGCCCCATCTCGGGTGCAGCGTGGCTGCCTCACCACATTGAGCCGCAGCTCCAGGTTGAGCACCCCACCACTGTCCAGCACCGGTAGGAGGTTGATGACGAAGACAGCGGGGCGGTCGGGTGGCACTGACACGTTGGGCCCGAAGAAGATGTAGAAGTGGACGGAGAAGGTGTCCAGCTCATTGCGCAGTGTGGGGCGGACTGGCCAGCACCGTTCGCCGGCAGGCGACGCAATGGGGATGGTACTCGGGTGCTTCGTGCTGTTGGGGTCCATGGGTGGAGGGCTGTCCTCCAGTGCCAAGCCGCCCGCGGAGCCGAAGGAGTGGGGCATGTTCATGGATGCACTGGGGGGCAGGAAGGGCGGCCGGGCCAGGCTGGGTCTGGAGCAGTCTGGGGGGCAGAACCATCACGCCGGGCACTGCACAGCCCCTCCAGCCCCCTGCACCCTCCACCGCCTCCCTCTTCCCTTAGCTCCTGCCTCCTCTCCCGACCCCCTGCTTGCCTACATGTATCCCAGCACCAACACCTCTCTGCACCTCCTAGTGTCCCCATCCCTGCAGAACGGGGATGAACCCTGTGTTCAGCTGGGGCCAGATCCTGTGGGCATCCCTTGCATCCCCACGAGTCTCCCAAACAGGGTTAAGATTGTGCCCCCCTCCCACCTCACCCTGCACTCCCTTACCTGTGAGCTGCACGGTGACCTGGAAGGAGATGGTGCCTGGCACCCCAGGGTGCTTCTCCACCAGCACATAGTACCAGTGCTGCCAGAAGGGCAGGTCCAGTGCCAGCTGGCACGGTGTGTGCTCCCGGCAGTCCAGCGCTGTGGAGTTGTGCAGCGGGGGGGCCTTGGCCCGCACACGCAGCCAGAGCGGGCAGCCCTCCGCCCCGCGGCACCGCAGCACCTCCACCAGCACGCGTGATGTGTAGCTGGGCACGAACACCCTGTGGGACGGCGGTGTCAGGCCCTACCCCTCGGTGTGGACCACCRGGGCTGGGGTCGCAAGCCTTGGCAGAGGGGGATCCATAGGGATAGGGCATCCTAAGCTCACCTGCTGATGGGCTGCACACACAACTCCCTCCCCACCTTGGGGACCCCTCCCAAGGCTGCCCCCTCTTCAGGAGACCTTCTTGCACTCACTTGTAGAGGCAGGAGCGGTTGTGGGGGGCCATGCTCTGCTCGGTGACGTACCCGGGGTACAGCACGGCAATGTTCACCAGGCGTTGTACGATGAGCTGCGGCTGGAAGAGATACTGGCACTCCTCGTAGAGCCCCTGCACCAGCAGGGCAGTCAGCATGGGGCAGGTGGGGGCCCGGCTGCACAGACCCACAAGCTCCCAGCTGCTGACCCCACACTGCAGCAAGAAGGTGGGGTGCAGTGCATCCTGGTCCCCTCCCTTTGGAGACACCCAGGACCCCCACGGGGGAGGTGATAGTCGTCCTGCCCCCCCATATGGCCCCACTTGGGGCACCTGCCCCACCTGCCCCTGGGTGCCACTAGCCTAGAAAGACAGCCTGACACAAGCAGAGTCCCATGGCAAGCCCCCACTCCCACCCCACGTTCCCCCTCAGCCTTCACCTTGACAGAGATCTTGCCCTCATCTTTGGGCAGATGGGCAGCCAAGAACCAGTCTCCAGGCAGCGGGCTGGTGACATTGAACACCCCTGTCGTCCGGTTTGGCAAGGTCCAGGTGAGTGTCAGTGCGAAGGAGCCAGGGACAGCCGTGTCCCTGGGGAAGTGCGTGTGCAGTGGGTTAATGACAGAGGGGGCCCCTGAGCGGAAATACCTATGGGAGAGACAGCAGTTAGCAGGGCCCAGACTGGGCACTGTGGTGGGGGCAGCCTGCCTTACACATGTGGGTCTGTCCTCCAAGCAATTAGCGTGCTATTAGCAAATTCAGAGACATCATGGCAAAGCCTTCTGTAAGCTGGGAACTTGCTGGAGACTGTAAGCTTACTTAGATGTATGTTCAAGTAAAAGTGCTCATGCATGAGATGCGCAGAAGAGTGGAGTCTGCAGTGGTCCTGGAAAGATGAACTAGGAGGAGCGTGCATGTATGTGTGAGTGTGCATGTTTGAATGTGTGTATGTACATATGTGCATACCTGCATGTGTGTGCGTGTATGTGCACACAGGTGTATGTACATGCATGTGTGTGTGCACGCTTATGCATTTGTGTGTATGCATATGTATGCCTGTATGAGTGTGCACGTACATGCATGAAGGCTCCTCTGTACTTGTGTGTGCATGCAGCTAAATGTGGGCATGTGTGACCATTCATGTGCAAACAAGAAGCAGAGAGGCTCCAGGGCAAGTCTGGGCAGGGGGCAGGCAGGGGCAGGCAGGGAACAGGCAAAGAACAGACAGAGGAAGGCTGCTTACTCACACGGTGATGCTGCGGTCTGGGCATTGGTCCCCGAAGGTGCCACCCTGCTCCTTGAAGGTGATGAGGTTCCAGACAGCAATGACTGTGTCCTCAGGGATGTGGAAGTGGAAGAGCTCGATGCTGGCAAAGGAGCGGAAGGGGCTGAGCTTGCGTGGTGTGCGGGTGAAGTAGTCGGTCACGAAGAGCCCATCTGCAGAGGAAACCCAGGGGGCTCTCAGAAGGGGTGGGTGTGGCACCCCTCCCAGACCTGGTCCAGCCCCATCAGGCTCTGAACATGCCCCAAATTCTGCGGCCTGGAGGCAGGAGAGACTAGGGCTGTGACAGTTCAGTGTGTCCCCAGGGCTGATGTCAGCTGTGCCCAGCTGCGCCTCCCAGCTCTGGCACAGTTTGCATCATGCCTGGTTCAGTGTGGCCTCAAGCCCAGTGCATGGAGCTGAACTGGGCAGTTGTCCTCAGGAGCTCTAGGGAGCCCTAGGCCCTGACTGCACTGGACTCTGCTTAGGCACATCCTACCTCTCTTTCACCTCATTGTTCTCCCCAGTGAGGACCTGTTCCCTACCCTTTACTTGCGATAAAGGGCAATTCCTAATGGCTCCATCTCTGCTCCATCAGGTCAGCTCCCACTGGCTGTGGGACACACAGATCTCCCCTTCCCTGCCTGCTGAGGGGTCTCAGCACAGAGCCCGCCATAAACTGCACACAGAGTCCCATCCTGCAGACAGAACAACAAGGAGAGAGCATGGCATTTCCTGCACAGCCCCACACCTCTCCCATGGTGTGCAGAGGAAGGATGGTGCACATATGTGTGCACATATGCACACGTGGGTGCTGTCTGCATGCATGGCAAAGTGGAGGTGTGTACACCCACATGCATGGGCATGCGTGGTTGTGCACAGCACTGTTGTGTGCAAGACACTTCCTGCAAGCCTACTGTACTCACTGGTGCCACATCTCCCTGCCCTACCGTCCGACAGCTTTGGGATTCCTAGGAGCCCCAGCACCAGAGGGGCAGCCACTTCCTTGGCAGGTGGAGACAAAGGAGCTCTGATCTCCAGGCAGAAGCTGTAAGTTTACCCTGCCATTGTACATGCACACAGTGCCAACTTGGGGAGACCCATGCATTCTCCAGAGATGCACTGAGAAAGAGATGTATCTCCCACAGCCTGCTGGCAAAGGGGATGCCAGCAGAGGTGGGCTGGGAGCAGGGATGTGCCCAGGAGGACTCTTCTGGTGGGGAGTGGTATAGTTGAAAAAGGGGGTGCTTTGCACAGTGTGTGCCTGGCTGGGAGTATGTGCATGTGCTTGTATGCACGTGTGTTTGTGCTGTGTGAGTGCAGCCCCAGCCGGCTGTACCCTGACATACATCTGCTCCCTTGCCTGAAACAAAGGCAGCTTCCCCTCCCCTTCGCTGCCAGACAACACAAGCCGGGTATGAAATACCAGTCTCAGTGCAAGGAGTACCTAATCCCAATTTCTCTCCACCATGTCCTCGGGTAYTCCATAGCTCTCCTCCCCGGGGACCAGGACTCCCCTGCCAGGTGGGGACCATGACCTGGCAGAGGACCCCATTGAGAAGGTGTTGTTGAACCGGCCTCCAGGAGGTGGCACAGGGGGAACACTCAGAGCTTCCCGGTCCCAGCACGGTTCCCCGTTCCCACTCGCCCCAAGCGGGGCGGGGGGAACAGTGTGCAGGGACAGGGGCAGGCTGGAGCTCTGCGGACAGAGAAGAAGCGAGGGACCTGGAGGACGGAGCGGGATTTCCTATCCGTGGAGCGGGGGTAAGAGGAAAGCAAGCGCCCCTCTGCCCCGGGCCCTGGGAGCGCAGCCCCGGGCCGGGGCCGGCTGGG
>NW_020450994.1:3219813-3221000 GCF_003343035.1 Apteryx rowi | reverse complement strand
GCCCTCCACCTGCACAGCCCGTCCCCGGGCCCCGTAACCAACCCAGCTCCCGCGCCCCAAGGCACGCTCATCGCCTCACGTAGTCCCGCCGCCGTGCCCCCCGCACATTAGTCCCTCCCCGCTGCCTCGCTGCACGCACATCCCCCTCACTGCACACTCTCTATCCCCAGTGCCCCACTGCATGGACGCGGCCATCTCGCCTGGGGTCCCACTGCACCAGCATCCTCCCCAGGGAGCCACTGCACGTGCACCTTTCCCCCACGGGTGTCCCACTGCATGTGCACCCCCGGCACATGCACCTCTGTGCCCCACTGCACACTTATCTCCGTGACCCACTGCATGGGCKCCCCATGCCCCACGGCACACACATCCCTGCGTCCCACTGCACACGCACCCTACACCCACTGCACTTATATCTCCATGCCCCATTGCACAAACACCCCATGCACCATTGCATGCACCTCTCCGTGTCCTATTGCACTCACAACCCGCACCCCATTGTATGAGCATGCCACATCCCACAGCACTTGCACCTCTGTGCCCCACTGAATGCATACCCCAAACCCCACTGCACACACACCCCTTACCTCATTGCACTCTCTCACCATGCCCCACCGCATGTTCATCCTGCCTCCCACAGCACGCAAACACTGTGCCCCACCGCGTGTCCATTCACGTCCATCCCATGCCCCATTGCATGTGTATGTTATACCCATTGCATGCACATCCCCATGCCCCACTGTACAGGCACCCTGTGCCCCATTGCACACACACCAAGTCCCACAGTATGCACCATTGCACACATACATCATGCCCCATTGCATGAACACCTCACGCCCTGTGTCCCACTGCATGTGTACCTCATAGCCATTGCACGCGCACGCCTGTGCCCCATTGCATGCATATATCCCTGTGCCCCACTGCACATGTACATCATACCCGCTGCATGCACACCCCGTGCCCCATTGCACGTGTGCCTCATACCCTTTGCATACGCACCCCGTGCCCCATTGCACGTGTGCCTCATACCCCTTGCACTCGCGCCCCGTGCCCCATCGCACGTGTGCCTCATACCCCTTGCACTCGCGCCCCGTGCCCCACTGCCCGCGCACCCCGGACACTCACCGGCGGGCGGCGCGAGGTGGAGGAGCGGCAGGAGGAGCAGGGGGAGGCGGAGGAGGGGGGCG
>NW_020450994.1:3212703-3219282 GCF_003343035.1 Apteryx rowi | reverse complement strand
ACAGGGGGACATTGGAATGGGGTGCAGGGTCCATGGGTGCCGGGATGCAAGGGGACACAGGACTGGGAGGCACTGGGACATGGGGGAAGTGGCAGGGGGGATATGGGAGCTAGAGTGTAGGGGGCAAACAGGAGTCGGGCTGCAGGGGATATGGAGCTACTGTGCAGGAGAGACATGGCTCTTGCTATGCAGAGGGGACAGGAGACGAGCATATGGGGCCCGGGATGCAGAGAGAACAGGGGAGAGGATGGGGAGTTGGGGCGGAGACATGGAAGGGCTATAGGAAGGGGTGCCAAGGGGAGAGGGCATAAATGAACTGTGCTATAGGGGCTGTGGAGCAGCGAGGAGGGCTGCGTATGAGGGCTGGTTAAGGGGATTAGGGAAGGTGAGTTCAGTTCGAGACAAGCTCCCTGGCACGTTTTGCCTGTGTTGCACCTGTCCAACAGTGTCTGAGTGCTACAGGCCAGTAGGTCCAGACACCAGGCTGTCCAATGATGCTGGCAGGGGACAGGGCCAGCCATGGTACTGGGCACAGCCTTACTCTTTGCTCAGCGCCATCCCTTCAGCAGGCTGAAAACTGGAGTGGGACTTGCCCGGGTGGCAGAAAGCCCTCAGGATTGGGCAGAAAGGTTGAGCTGGGGAGAGCTGTAGGTTGGAGGGCAGTAAGGGGTTGGGGTCTCTCAGCAGCGCTGTGGGCCCTGTTGGTGCAGGTAAGGCATCCTGGCCTTGGGGCATATTCCCCCCAGCAGCCCACGCTCCAGCCACCCTTGTCCCTTGTTTCTTGCAGGCAGAGCACCCTGTGCCCTGCACATTGAGCTCTCTGGGAGAGAGGAGTCTGCGTATAGTGTGCATGGATGAGGACAGCCCAACTGGAAGTGAGCTCATCATATTTCCCCAAACTGCCCTGACATCATTGTCCTCCTTGGCCACGGCTGATGCACACAGGGGTGACTTGTGGGCATGGTCCTGTGGGAGTACTGGGGCTGGGGATGAGCTCAGCCCCAACTGCAGCACAGATTGCTGTCTGGGGCCCTCCAAGCACTGCAGTGCTCAGAGCCAGGCCCTGCACTGCAGACCAGACTGTGGCCTCGTCCAGGACAGCCCTGCTGAGACCATGGCTTTGGAAGCAGAGACATACTGGGGGAGGGCTCTGCCCTCCTGGCACCATCCAGCCCTGCTCCTGCCTTGTGCTCTCGGGCATGGAGTACCCCAAGCAGCTTCCTCGGGTCCCAGTGCCCCCATGTACTTTTCTCTGCTGGCTCTGCTGCAAGGAGGAACATCTGCCCTGGTGGTCTGGGTCTGTCTCTGCCAACCTGCGTCTCTCCAGAGGGCACTACATCCCCTCGGATGGCTGGAATCCAAAGTCTAGACTCCCCAACCAGGCTGCTAAGTTGCATTTGAGAGAGGTTATCTTTGGCAGAGGGCAAGTCAGGCACCCAGGGTGCAGGGACAGCACCCCCCAAGACAGCAAGTCCCTGAACTTGTTCAGAGTGTGGCCACATTTGCCCTGTCCCACATTTGCCCAGAGCTCGTGCTGCTGCCCCCAAGGCAAAGACTATTCAGAGTTGAATCAGCCTCTCCAGGACAAAAATATCACTTGAATAACTGATTTCACCTCAAGCCAGCACCTCACCAACAACACATTAGTGAAGAGTCAGGAGGTGGCAGAGGCCAGGCCAGGCCGAGAGGTGTCACAGCACAGATGTTTGGGCTGTCTGTGCCTGCTCCCTGAGCCATCTCCTAGCTGCCTCCTCTCAAATGTAAAGCCTGCTGAAGCCCCTGGAGAGCTGCTCTGAGACCAGCGTGGCTGCAGGCAGCTTCTGCACAGAGCCTGGCTCTGAGGCAGGGATCTCCGCCTTGTGCAGGGACTGCAGTGAGGCCCACGGTCCGTCCAGGAGCAAAGTGGTCCGTGTCTCCTTTAGAAGAGGACAGGAGAGCCTGTCTAGGGCACAGATGGGCAGATGCTCTGATCCTCTGCAAGATACTCCCCAAAGGAGCTAGTCCTGGCTCCAGGACATACAAGAGCTCTGGGGGACAAAGATCTGTCCCCTGTGAGAGGCATCTGTCAGCTCTGGGAACTCAGGCAGGATGGCTGGATCAAGGGGGCCCTCAAGGTTAGCCTGCTTTGGCATATGGGGAAGAAGAGGGATAGGATGCTACAGGAGGCACGGCCCACATGCCAAGCAGGCATGGGGTCACACATGGAAGGCAGGGCACAGATGATCTGAGGACACCGGGCATCTCTGGACCTCAAGGGTCTCTTTCACAGATGGCAAGATCTCAAGCCAGGAGAGATCCATCAGTGGGAACAGCCTTGTACACAGCAGTGGTCAGGGCTTTCTGGCAAACTCAAGCCCAGAGGCTGCCAGGAGCCCAGGAGTTGCAAAAACTGGCTGGAGATGCAGGGCTGAGGGAGGACCTGCTGGCCTACCAGCGACAGCTAGCGCAGCCCAGCCTGCCCTTGCAGAGGGCTGTCCAAGCCCTCTGTCTTCATGAACAGACAGAAACAAAGTGCATGGGAAAGTGCCATGTTCCTTTGGCTCCTGGTTCCTCATTTCCATGGAGAGGCAGCCCAGATCACATCAGCCATCTCACTGCCCAACGAGGCTGTGGGATCTGCCCTTAGTCCCTGGTTGGGATGCATGAGTCAGGAGTAATTTCTATAGGGATGTCCCCCAGCACCAGTGTCCTTGAGCCATGCAGGGGATGTAGCCAGGAGGATAGGGGACACACCAGTCCCCAAGCCAGCAGGCAGGGCTGGGTGCTGGGGTCCCAGCCTGGTGAGGGACTCCCAGGCCTCATGGACCTGCCTGGGGCTGAGCTCTGCCAAACGCCCTGTGCCCCCTGTCCTGGGGGAGAGAAGGGACATGTGGCAGGAGCAGGGCCAGAGCGGGAAGCAGGAGCAGCAGGAGCAGCAGGAGGATGGGGCAGCGAGCAGGGAAGGGTCACCCCACAGCATCCTGGGCAGGTTGGTGTGGACCATGGCCATACTCATGGGAGCCAGAGAAAGGGATCCTGCAGGGTCTGCAGGTCTTGTCCCAGGCCCCTGCTGTGGCCCCAAGCCCCCCTGCATGCCCCTGCTCAGCCCCACAGCTCCATGCTCTGCTGTCCCTAGACCCTGCTAGCCTGCAATGTGGCTGGGCACCCCAGGATGCGAGCACCTGCGTTGCCCCAGCCCACTGCTCCCACCCCAGCCCAGGGGAGCTGGGCCAGCGCCATGCCCAGGGCTCCCTGCCCTCGGCTGGGGAGGGCACCCAGGAGTCCGGCTCCTGCCCCTTGCTGGCTCTAACCACTGAGCAGTGGTGCCTCTCCTGGTTGTGCCTCCCCCTGCTCCCCAGCCCCACAAAACCACCCCCACCTCCCTGACCCCCTCCTCCTTCTGGCTGTCAGGATCCCCCCAGGGCCGGCCCATGTCTCCCCACACTGGGAGCTTCCACATCCTCCAGTCCTTCAGGAGCTGCTCCCTAGCCCCCTGCCACCCAGCTACTGGGAGCCGCCCCGCAGCCCCCAGGCACCCTCCTTCCATCCCGGCACAGTGGGGCCCTGTGTCACAAGTCACCACGGCCACCACGGTTCCCTGGCAACCCCGAGCATCCGGGCTGGGGCGGCTCTGGCTGTGCAGCACCGGGCCGGGTCAGCTATGGAGGCTGAGGCACCCCAGGCAGAGGCCCCCGCCGAGGGGTCCCTGGCCCCAGCCGCCGAGGCCCAGGCAGGGCCCCCCCGGCCAGTTGGGCCCCCCAGCCAGCCAGCCCGGGCAGCATCTCCTGCAGCGGTCGAGGGCGCCCAGGGAGGGCCCCACTGGGAGGGCAAGGATCTGTGGGGCATGTACCCCCCTCTGGCTGTCCTGGAGGGCGAGGAGGTGGGAGCGAGCTCCCAACAGTGGCAGGCGAAGCCCAGGAAGCCCAGGGGTCAGAAGAAGAAGGTGGCTGCCAAGACAGGGGTGGCAGGTACGTGGCTCAGCCCCCAGGCACCCCAGGCCAGCTCTGGGGTGGTCTGGAGATGAAGTGCCGCTTAGGGCAGTGGGATCCCGTGGTGGGAGGGTGGCAGCGCGGTAGCCCGGAGCCCCTCTCCCCTTCCTGCTGCTTGGCAGAGCTCCCCCATCCCAGCCCATCTCTCCCCACGTCCACAGGTCTGCCAGGTGGAAACGGGGGCCCAGCGCTGTGGGAGGGCACGAGCCCGCTGCTCTCCCAGGGCTGACCCTCAGGAGCCATCCCAGGCTGTGTCGAAGACGTGGTGGCCCCACACGTCCCTGCCTGCTCTCTCCTCGGCAGATGGCACGATGCAGGCTGCGGTCCCAGCCGAAAAGGCCGAGCTCGTGTCGGTGGCCAAGGCCATGCACCGTGATCAATTTGGCAAGCACGTCGAGGAGCTCTTCCACCTGGAGAAGGAGGCGGCCCTCAAGGCCCTGCGGACAGGCAAGCCGGCGGGGGGCATGGGGAAGGCGCCGCATGCACCACATGCTGTGGGACGGCCGGGCTGCCCCACAGGCGGGCACCTCTCTCCTGTCCGCGGGGCAGCGCGGGCACGCAGCCCAGCACGGGGGGCGCGGGGTGCCCACAGGGAGAGCCGCCGGGGGCTCAGCCGCCCCTTGGCCCGCAGGCCTGTACGTGGGCTGGCGCTGTCCCGAGTACCTGTGGGACTGCTTCCGCGTGGGCGACCACTCCAAGTGCTTCTGCGGGCACCTGCTGAACGAGCACCAGGCCTACAAAGGTGCGTGCGGATGCTGCCGAGGTGGGGGCACCCTGGCACCCCTCTCGCCATGAGCCCCCCAGGCTCCTTTCCCAGCTCGCTGGACCCCTCCACCCCTGCAAGGCAGAGGGCAGGGGGCAGCGAGGGGCCAGGGCTGACGGGCATGCGCTGTGCCGCAGGGACGCAGGGAGCGGTGCCCTGCGCCGTGGAGCGCTGCGAGTGCCAGAGCTTCACCTTCGTCCCCTCGCGGCCCGAGGACGTGGGCGAGTTCCGGCTGCGGCGGCGGGTCCCCCTGGGCCACTTTGCCTGGTGCCGCTGCAAGCACAGCCACGAGAAGCACGCGCCCAGCGCCGGGCGCCCCTGCCGCATCGCAGGTGAGGCTGCGGCGCCCGCTCGTGCACGCGTGCGTGTGTGCGTGTGCATGCGAAGCTGCATCTCTGGGACGCGTGCGCAGGCGTGGCTGCGTGCGTGAAGGGCGGCCGTGCCTCTCTCGGGGAAGTAGGTGCACACCTGCCCCTGTTTCACGCGCCCCCCCGGGAGGTCTCGCTGCAGCGGGGCTGCCAGCTGAGTCCCCAGGTGCCTGCACCACTCGCGATGCTGCATGTGCCCCGGGGGCCGTGTGCGTGCATGTGGACGAGTGGGTGCCCCCCAGGTGCACCCACCAGGCTGTGCCAGGCACCACGGACACGGTCCCTGGGGGTCAGGCTGGCGTGGGGGGCCGGGGCCGGATCCAGAGGGGCAGCCTCCCGCTGGAGATGCCCGCATCCCCCTCCGTCCCCTCCCCAGGCTGCTTCTGCAAGAGCTTCGAGTCCACCTTCTCGTGCGCGGCGTGCGACCGGCGCTGGGAGGAGCACCAGACTTTCTTCGAGACCACGGAGGCGCGGAAGCGGGGCGGCCTGCCCTACGGTACGCAGGGAGCAGGAGGAGGAGGAGGAGGAGGAGGAGGAGGAGCAGGGCTGCAGCCCCCCCCCCGTGCCATGCCCCCAGCTCCGCACCCTGCCTCCCACACTGCCTCTCACCTCCCGCAGGAGAAAAATACCTGGTGTTTGCAGAGATACCCGAGATGAGGAATGCCGTGCTGACGGGGAAGCCCAGCGACGACTCGGCATACCAGGCCCTGCTGGCAGAGCTGCCCAGCCCGTCTGGCTCACGCGCACCGCCTCTGCCCCTCGCAGAGCCCCAGAGCCCATCCGAGTAGGTGCCTGGAGGCTCGAAGCCCTGCAACGCCCGGCTGCCACCAATAAAAGGATGCTGCAATGAACGTGGGATGTGGCAGTGGGATGGCGGGGGGGGACAAGGCTGCTGGGACCAGTCCCAACGCCGGGGTGCGTACTGGTGTGTGGGCCTCCCCCCAGCCACTGGGAAAAGCAGGGGAAGGGACTGGTGGGTCCCTGGCGGTGGGGACCCGCAGGTGGGGTGGGACGGGGTGGGCGGGCGATGGCGCAGGGCGCGCTGCCTTGTGCCCCCGCCTGCTCCGCAGCCCTGCTCCGTGCCCGCCGCAGGCAGGACCCCGGGGTGCCTGGTGCTGCATGGGGATGCTGAGTCCAGCCCAGCACACGCAACTTCTTTCACCCTGGGCCCGGAGTGGGTCCTCCTCCTGGATCCTGGGCCCTCCTGCCTGGATCCCGGCTGGCCGTGGGCCCTGCAGTGGGTCCTCTCCCCCTGTGCCGGGGGGACAGACGCCGTCGGGGCTGGCAGCGGGGCCGGGACGTGTCGAGGGCGTATCAGGAGCAGCTCCCGATCCGGCCGGGTCCCTGCAGCTCCTGACCTGGCCGGGTCCCAGCGCCGCAGATCTCCCCGGCCCCAGGTCCTGCAGCGCCCCCCGCTCCCAGGCCCAGTCCCACTCCCGCTCCCAGTCCTGCAGCACCCCCCGCTCCCGGTCCCGCTCCC
>NW_020450994.1:3206097-3211782 GCF_003343035.1 Apteryx rowi | reverse complement strand
GCTCGGGGCTGGCGGCCCGCGCGAGGGAGGGGAGCTGTGCTGCGGCCTCCCCCGCCCGCCTTCCCGGCCCCGCGCCGCTCCGCAGCCCGAATCCGGGAGGGAGCGGGACGGGCAGGGCCTGGCGCGGGAGGGCGCGGGAGGGGGCGGCACGGCCGGCGCGGGGGGCGCCGCGGGGCTGAGCGGGGAGGTGGCGCGGGCTTCGTGGGCCGCTCTCACCTTGTGCCTCCCTCCAGGCCGAGACGACGTTCGTGCCCCGCTGCGGCAGGACGGGCGAGAGCTGGGAGCCTGCCGACGTCGCTGCTGTGCCCTTCCTGCGTCCCAACGCGAGTGAGGGCCCTGCGGGGCGGGCGGGAAGGAAGGGGCGCGCTCCCTGGGGCGAAGGGGCACCCTGTTCCGCCTTTGGACCCTCACCCTGAGCTGCTCCGAGGTTTGGGTTTCCAGGCTGTCTGTCCTCGTCAGCTCTCATGCGCTGGCGCTGTTAGTTTTAGCAGCTCTCCCTTCTCCCTGCCGTTTGCCCCGATGGTGCTTGCTGGGGGTGGGTGAACTGTTCCCCAGTGGTGCTGTCCCCTCTCCCTGCTCCTTGCACCCCATGCAGCCTCCTGGAGATTAAGGCTTGCTGCCACGGTACCAGTCGGGTCCTGCCCTTTTCCTGCAGGTTGCTGGGTACCCTCGCTCGTGCCTCAGGACATCCTTTACCGCGGGGTCCTTCACAGGAAGCTCCGGTCAGGCAAGTCTGGAGCTGCCCTCGACTTCACCAAGCAGGTGAGGCCTTGGACACTGTGTCTTGTTGAAGACCTGCCTGTTCTGGCACCCCAGGTTGCTCTGGAGTTGTGGGGTTACACGGTCCCTGCACTTCTTGTTACAGCGTTTCTCCCACTGTCAGAGCTGCAGGGCAGCGTTGCTGCCCTGGGGCTGGGGGATGTGCCTGAGCATGGGCAGGGGAGCCTGGTCTCCCTGCAGTGCCCTGATCTCACCCCAGCACATCCTCACCCTCGCTCTGTCCTTCCTGCACAGCTGGGCCACTTCTTTGTGGATCACCCAGAAGATGCATTTGGCTCCTTGGGGCAACTGCTGCACAAGAACTTCTACCTGGGCAACGCCAAGCTGAGGGTCAGTGTCTTTCTGGGGGTGACAGTGCCGCCCCCCTTACAGCTGCCAGCCCCAACCTCTGCCCCATCTGCTCCCCACAGAGACAGGCCCGAGACACCACCATCCGGATGACATCCCTGGTTGAGGAAATCAACCGGCTGGAGGCCAGGCAGTAAGTGTCCCCTGTCCCCTGCCCTGGGGAGGACTGGGGAGCTCCTGTTCTCCACCCCAGCTTCCCCTGTCCCATACTCCCTGCCCACAGCTGGTGCTCATGAACTGCCTGGTTCTCCCTGCCTGATGCCGGCTGTCTCCACAGTGGCTGCCCCCAGCAGCACTTCACCTCCCGCGTCCGCTGGTTTTCCCACCTGTGCCGCGACTGGCTGTTTGAGGTGCCGCTGGACCTGCTGGCGGACTGCGTGCATGACGAACTGGTGCTGCAGTGGGCCAGCCTGCTCTTTGACGACAGCTCCACAGGGGGGGCCCTGGCCTGGCTGCCCCCCGAAGACGCAGGCGCACACACAGGCTGTCTGGTGTACCCCGGAGGGCAGGCTATGAACCAGCTCTGTATCCTTCCCCCGAGGGTGCTGGGGGGTGTCCCCACAGTGGTTTTGTGTCGCACTGCCCTTAGCTGGCACCCCAGATTTCCAGGACGTGGTGGTGGGTGAGGTGCCCCGCGCCCGGGGCTCCCCAGCGCAGTTTGAGCTCAACGGACGCATCCGGCAGGTGGCTGCCGCCCAGGTGGATGGGGAAGGTGAGCATGGTCCTGGGATCAGTCCCCCAGCCTTGGCAGTGCGTGGGGCACCCTGCGCCCAGCCTTGGGCCGGGGAGGGAGCGAGGAGCTCCCGCTGGACACAGGGCTGTTCCCTGGGGCTGCTCTCTAACATGCTCTCTCCTGTCCTGCATCAGGTTTTGTCGGTGTCCGCTCGGACTATCACTGCGGTGTTTGGAAGGTGCCGGGCAGGACGGGCGCTGCCCCTACCCCACTGCAGGTCATCCGCACCAACGTGCCTGCCTCCTGCCTCACCGTCAGGTAGGCGCCGGGGAAGCGGTGCGCAGCGGATGGGCTCTGCACCTGCCTCTGCATCCCTCCTCCCTGGGGCCACGTGCTCCTGCCCCCGCGGTGAAGCCGTGCCCCTCTCTCGCAGCCCTCATCTCCCCGGGGAGCTGGCCGTCTGCACCCAGAGCGGAGCCGTCTACCTCTGGAGCGTCGAGACGGGGTGAGGCCGGGCACGTGGGCTGGAGGGGGCCAGCGCAGACCGCTGGGTCTCGGGTGGGCTGGAGGTGATGGGACCCTACAGAGAGGGACAGCTCTGGCCCCCTGCACCGTGCTTGCCCCAGACCCAGCGGTGACAGCGGTGCCTTCTCCCCCTAGGCTACAGCAGCTCCGCCAGGACCCCCAGACCATGTTTTTCCGGGACCATTCGCCCTGGCGCTGGAGCGAGTTCACTGCCCACCCACGGGTGCTGAGCTGCGCTGACCGCACCGGCCTGCAGTGCCTGGACGCACGGGTGAGCCTGGGAGGGAGCAGGCAGTGGGTGCGGGGCTGCCTTGGGGCCAGCCCGCCTGGGCGGGCAGGCGGGTGGCAGGAGAGGGCCTCCCACCCCTGGGTGCTCACAGCATCCTGCTCTGCTCTTCCAGGCACCTGGGAGATGCCACTTGGATTTCTTCAAGGTGGGTGAGGAAGCCGGGTGCCAGCAGGGAGAGCGCGTGGTGCTGCCCATGTACCTGGGCAGGGCTCACCCCTCCCAGCACCTTGTTGCCACCCAGGTGAGTCCCAGGACATGGAGGGTGGCAGCTCGGGGGGGACCTCCAGCACGGCCCTGGCTCCCAGGCCACCTCCCGCAGCACCTGGGCATTAGGGAGACCAGCGTGTGGTGAGCTATGAAGCTGATGGGGGGGCCCCGGCTGCTCTGGGGCTGAGGGCTGCCGGGGGGGGATGTTGCTGTGAGCCCTGCTGAGCTGTGCCCTGTCCCAGTTCGCAGTGTACGTGATGGACGAGCGCTTGCCGCTGGTGCCCGTGCTGAAGTGGGCGCATATGATGAAGGACCCCCCGCTGTTTGCCCACGTGGTGCCGGGGGGGCCCGGCAGGAGCCATAAGGTGCTGCTTGGCGCGTCCCGCACCCAGGAGCTGTTGCTGCTGCAATACACAGGTGAGAGATGGGGCTGCGAGCGGTTCGGCGGTGCCGTGTGCTACGGCATCGGGGCAGGGTCTCCTCTGGGTGCCAGGCCTGGCAGAAAGCGGGGCGCCCGCCTCCTATGCTGATCGGCACCTGGGCCGGCCGCCGTGCGGGGACCAGGGCTCACTGAGCAATGTCATCACCTCCTTCCGCAGGGGGCAGCGAGTTGGCCTGCCAGCTTGCCGGGCCTCCGCAGAAGCTGCACAGCATCTCCGGCTGCCTGCAGCACCTGCCCGCGCAGCTCCCACACCGGCACTGGCTGCTGCAGCAGCGCCTCGGCGCCCCAGCTGCCGGTGGGTGTCCCGCGAGTCGGGGGCGTGCGGGTCCTGGGGGCAGGACGCGGTGCCAAGGCTGCCTTCCCTCGTGTCTGCTGGGCAGGCGATGCCTGGGCAGACGCAGGGGTGGTGGGGAGGGTACAGCCCTTGCAGGGCTCTGGCGTGGGGCTGGAAAAGGCAAAAGCGAAATCCTGAGCACCAGGGCAGGCTGGGGCTGGTCAGAAGCTAACTGCCCGGGAGCAAGGCCAGCCGGCCGGGGAGGCGGAGAGCAGTGGGGCTGGGCAGCCTGGCGAAGGGACAGCGAAGGGGTCTCCTTGTTGTCGGCAGTGGCCTGATGGGGCTGGCGCCTCTCCAGCCCCAGGCCCTTCTTGGAGAAGGCCAAAGATGGGACGAGAGGCAGCGGCACAAGTGGCACGCAGGGAAATTTCCATTAAATAGTAGGAAACATATTTCCCGTGAGGGCGGTCAAACTCTGGAGCAGGGCCCAAAGCGGGAACCTCCAACCATGGAGACCTTCAGCCCTCGACAGGGCCAGGGCCTGAGCAACCTGCTGGAGCTTGGCCCTGCTCTGGGGGCTTGGAGCAAGCTGCCACTCTCCCTTCCTGCCTCCGTCCCTCAGTGTCTGGTGGCCATCCCCTGTCTGTCGCTACAGGGCTGGCAGCGGTGCCGCATGCACGAGGGCAGCGGGAGTCCCTGCTGGTTTTCCAGCTCTCTGAGGCTGGGGATGTCTTCTACCAAACCCTGACACACGAGGCAGCACAGCCCAGGGCTCCCGCTGGGGAGGACAAAGATGAGGCAGCCTCCAGCGCTTCCCCCATGCTGGAAGCTCCGTTCGGGAGCACTCCTGGGTCTCCACCTGGCTCTGGTGGCGAGGAGGAGGAGGAGATCTTCTACTTGTCCAACCTGGAGGTGATTGTCAACGAGGAGGAAGAGGAGGAGGAAGAGGGCACGCCAGCAGCTTCAGAAGAAACCCAGCACCCGGAGGAGCCCTGTGCCAGCCCCCATCCCTTGCCGGCTGTGCCCAGCCCCGCTGCTGCCGTGCGGTACCGCCGCTGGCTGAAGGCGCTTTTCAGGGACTGGCGGGAGCTGCCCCGGCACACGGGGGTCCGGGGGCCCCCCACCATCAGCCAGAAGCGCCTCTTCACCAGGAAGGACCTGGGGCCGCCGGCCGGGACCAGCGACCTGCACGTGCGGGCGCGCCAGCAGCTGCGCCGCGCCATGCGGGAGCAGGGCCGCGTCCGGCGCTGGGACCTGGGGCCCGACCCCCAGCCCCTGCCCCAGCCCGTGGAGCCGGCGGCGTGGCCCGACGCCCTGAGCGCCCGGCTGACAGCGGCCTGGGCCGGGGACTTGAGCCACTGGTGGGAAGAGCGGCTGGGCCTGAACATGGCGCAGAGGCAGCGGGCGCTGCGGGAGCGCCGGCGGCGGCAGAAGCGCGCGCGGGGGCACCGCAGCCTCTCGGCCAGCTTCACCTCCTCCGTCACCTACCAGTCGGAGCTGTCGGAGCTCAGCGACGGGGCGCCCGCCGCGGCCCCGGCCCCCCCGCTGTCCCCCAGGCACCCCGAGGCGCTGCCCCAGGTCTTCACGGAGGCCTGGGGGGGCTCCCTGGCGGGTGGCAGTGCCCCGGGTGGCAGCACCCCGCGCCRCCCGCCCCCCTCGCCGCCCCCCGCCGAGCCTCTTCTCTCCTCCCAGACGCTGCGCTCCCGGGGCATCCCCAAGGAGCGGCGCAAGATGCTGCGGGACTACCTGGCCGTGTGCACKGAGGGTCCCCCCGAGCCCCTGCCGGAGCCCCCCAGCAGCCAGCCCCCCAGCCAGGGGGGGCAGCTCTGCATCCCCTCCTCGCAGAGCCAGCTCGCGGGCTCGCAGCCCCGCCGCAAGCGCCCCCGCATGGGCTTCTGAGCCCCCCCCCCCAATAAAGTGGTCGTGGGGCAGCATTCCCGTGTGGTGTCCTTGGGAGGGGCCGCGTGGGGTGGGAGTGCTGGGTGCCACCTCGGTGCTGGGACCCCAGTGGGAGCCCCCTCCTGCGAGGCGTCCCGGCGTCACGCGTGGGGCTGGGGGGGCGGAGCGCGGGCCCTTTAAGGCGCCGGAGTCAGGCCTGAGAGTGGCAGCTGCGGGAGCCAATGGGGGCGGCGGGGCGGGGCTGGCGC
>NW_020450994.1:3202768-3204443 GCF_003343035.1 Apteryx rowi | reverse complement strand
TGCAACCCCTTGTGTGCATCCCGCTGCGAGCCCTCATGTGCATCCCCCTGCAGCTCCTTGCGTGCATGCCCCCGCCAGTCCTTGCGGGCATGCCCAGGGCCCTGGGCCATGGGGTTCCTGCGCCTGGCCCTGACCCCTTTCGGGCTGCTGCAAGGCCTCCCTGTGCCCCTGTGCCCTAGAGGTGGTACGCAGCGCCCGGCGGGCAGGACGGGGAGGTGGGCAAGGCCCAGCGGGCAGCGGCGGCAGGCGAGGAGCGGGGCCAGCAGCCCACCATCTTCAGCAAGATCATCGCCCGCAGCGTGCCCGCCACCATCCTCTACGAGGATGAGAAGGTAACGGGGGGCGGCGGGGCGCGCGGCTGCCCCCTCGGCCGGGGCTGCGCCCGCGGGCGCCCAGCTCACCCCGCTCTCTCGGGCAGTGCCTGGCCTTCCGGGACGTGGCCCCGCAGGCGCCCGTCCACTTCCTGGTGATCCCCAAGCGGCCCATTCCCCGCATCAGCCGCGTGGGCCCCCAGGACACCGAGGTGAGCGCGGCGCCTGCCCGGACACCGGGGTCCGCGCGCGGGGGGGGCGATGGCGGGTGCCGGCGCTGACCCTCTCGCTCCCGCGCTCCCAGCTCCTGGGGCACCTGCTGGTGGTGGCCAGCCGCACGGCGCAGGCGGAGGGACTGGCCGACGGCTACCGAGTGGGTGAGTGGGGGCAGTGCCCGGGCCGCCCCGTGGCAGCGTGTCCCCCGTGTCACCCCCCCGCCCCTGGGGGCAGGAGCCTCCGCGGGGCCCTAACCCGCCCTCCTCCTCTCTCTCGGCAGTCATCAACGACGGGAAGCACGGCGCCCAGTCCGTCTACCACCTGCACCTCCACGTGCTGGGCGGGCGGCAGCTGGCCTGGCCKCCGGGCTGAGCGGCACCMCCGGCACCGGCACCGGCACCGGCACCGGCCCCAATAAAGCGCAACCGGCCACCCTGCCTCCCCGGTGCCTGCGTCCCGGGGCGGGGGGCGCGGGGATGCACGAGGGGGCCCCGGGAGCGCGGCACGGCACGCCGGCAGGGTGCCCGGGGCGCCTTGGGCTCCTCTCGTCCCGCGTCGTGGGAGCTGGATGCGTGTCCCCGGGCCGGGCACCCACAGGTGGGGGGCCACAGATGGGGGCCCCGGGGCCGCGATGGGGAGGCAGCGCCGTCTGCGAGGGCGGCCGGCGCCCGCATAAATGGCTCGGCCCCGGCAGCCGCGGCCGCGGAGCCGGGCAGCGCGGGTAGCGGGCAGGGGCCTGGTGGGGGGGAGGGCCCCGAAGCGGGGAGGGGGCCGTGCCGCGGAGACCCCCCTGCTGCGGGGTGCCGCAGGGCCGGCGCTCCCACGGCTTCTCCCCCGCAGGGCGCGCGGGAGCTGGCACGGCCACCTCGAGCGCACCCCACGACGTGCTGGGGCCCGGGGCCCCGCCGGCGGGCGAGGGGCAGCGCCGTGGCCGTGGCCGGGGCCGGCTCGTCCCCGAACGGCCCCCCAGAGGGGGCAGGCAGGAGGCGGGGGGCCGGTGGGGAGCGGGGCCGGGGGGCACTGCAGCGACGGCGTGGGGCAGGGCTGCAAGCGCGGGGCCGCGCAGGGATGTGGGGCACGGCCGGTTGGGGCCGGCGAGGATGCGGGGTGCACGCAGGGCTCGGCACGCAGCCCCTGCGCCGGGGGGG
>NW_020450994.1:3198175-3201356 GCF_003343035.1 Apteryx rowi | reverse complement strand
GACAGGGAGTCCTGCAGGCTGTGGGGCTGCTGTGGGCAACTGGGGTGGGGTTTGCCTGTTTCTTCATGCTCTGCATCATGCCAGGGCTCCCTGGGTGCTACCCTGAAGGAGGTGCATCCCACCATCATCCTGAGTGTCCCTTGCATCTGGGAGAAGATGCAGGAGAAGCTGGAAGACACCTTCAAGAGGGCATCACTGCCCAAGAGGCTGCTGTTGAGCTGGGCCAGGGGCATGGGGCTGCAGGCCAGCGCTGGGCACCTGCGTGGGTGGGCATGGGGCAGCACCCATGGGGAGGGTGGGCTCAGAGCAGCACTTGTGAGGATGGTGGGCAGAGGGCAGCACCCATGGGCAGGGTGGGCATGGGATAGCACCCATGGGCAGGGTGGGTGGGGGGGCAGCCCCAGTGGAGAAGGTGGGCTCAGAGCAGCACCCATGGGCAGGATATGCATGGGGCAGCATTCGTGGGCAGGGCGGGCATAGGGCAGCACCCATGGGGGGGGTGGGCAGGAGGCAGCCCCAGTGGAGCGGGTGGGCTCAGGGCAGCACCTATAGGCAGGGTGGGCATGGAGCTGCACCCATGGGAAGGATAGGCTCAGAGCAGCACCCATGAGGAGGGTGGGCTCGAGGCAGCACCCAAGGGCAGGGTGGGCATGGGGCCATGCGCAAGGGCAATGCTGGGCACAGGACTCTGCGCAGGGTGCAGGGGAACAGCAGTGCCCACAGGCAGGTTGCTGCGAGCACAGGGCTGTGGGTCTGGGGGCAGAGCCCACGCAAGCCCCCAGCACCACCACCACATGCACGGCTGGTGCAGGGCCCAGCACCCATGGACCCTGCAAGCCTGACACAGGCCATCCCCGCAGCGAGGGCTCGGCGCCCTGGGGTTTCCGGCTGCCCGACTCACTGGTGCTGCAGGGGCTGCGGCAGGAGCTGGGGCTGGATCGGTGCAGGTACCGGCTGGCGGGTGCTGCGCCCATGGCCCGCAAGACCCTCAACTTCTTCCTGAGCCTGGGCTTGCCCCTGTAYGAGATGTATGGGCTGAGTGAGAGCAGCAGGCCCCACACCTACGCCACCGCCCAGGCCTACTGGCTGCTCAGGTGAGCAGGGTAGCTGGAGCACGGGGGGCCGGGTGCTCCCCTCCAGCCCCCTGACACCCCGGTCTGGGTTCCCCAGCTGCGGGAAGGAGATGAAGGGTTGCCAGAGCCGCGTCGACCAGCAGGACACCTCAGGCACTGGGGAACTGTGCATCTGGGGACRGCACGTGTTCATGGGCTACCTGAACCTCCCGGAGCAGATGCAGGAAGCCCTGGATGACGAGGGCTGGCTGCACACCGGCGACCTGTGCTGCATCGACCAGGAGGGCTTCATCTTCATCACTGGACGCAAAAAAGGCACTGCCCACCGGGGAGGCTGGGGGGGCTGCRCAGGGCTGCGGGGGGATAACCCAGGATGGGGCAAGGTGGAAACCTGGAGATGGGGGACCTGGGAGAGGAAAAGCCCTGGGGGAGGTAGATAGCAGAGGATGGACAGGCATCCTAGGAGAGGGGGATCAGCTGCAGCCGCCCCGAGGAAACCTCCCGTGCTGTCACGTGTTTGCAGAGCTGCTGATCGCCTCCGGGGGTGAGAACGTGCCCCCCGTGCCCATCGAGGAGGTGCTGAAGGCTGTGCTGCCCCTCGTGCAGAACGCCATGCTGGTGGGTGACCGGCGCAAGTTCCTCTCCACGCTGCTCACGCTGAAGGTGGGGGCGCCCCCTCCTCGCTGTGCCCATCACCCGTGCGCCGGGGCTGCCAACCAGCCCGGGCTCTGCCGCCCTCCTCTCTCCCGGCAGTGCGCTGTGGACCCTGCGACGGGGGCGCCGCTGGACGAGCTGAGCCCCGCGGCGGTGCAGCTCTGCCGGCAGCTGGGCAGCCAGGCACGGCGGGTGTCGGAGGTGCTGAGCGCCCGCGACCCAGCCGTGTACGACGCCATCCAGCGCGGCGTGGACCAGGTGAACCGCGCCGCCACCTCCGATGCCCAGCGCGTGCAGAAGTGGCTGCTGCCGCCCCGGGACTTCTCCTTCGCTGGTGGGGAGCTGGGTAACGCTGGGGCATGGGGCCTCGGGGAGGGCCGTGGCGGTGGGGTTGCAGGGGGAGATGCGGCTCCCAGGGTCTGGGCGTCTCCCGCCTAGTCCTGAGGGACAGAGATGAGCCCCAGCCCATTCCCGGTGGCTCCTTGGTGGCTTCCTCACCTGGAGGGGACCTCGTGACAGCAAAGTCCCTGGGGTGGGATGAGGTGGCGCTGGAGGAGCCCGGCCGTGCCCAGGAAGCCCCCATGAGACCCCGGCCCTGCCAGCCTGACCCCCCTYCGCCTTCCCCCGGCAGGTCCCACCTTGAAGCTGATGTGCCCCGCAGTGCTCAAGATGTACCACGACGAGATAGAGCAGCTCTACCGCACCTAGGGGCTGCCTGCCGCTGCCCTGCCCGGTGCTGCCCCCAGCCACGCTGTCCCTGTCCCCCGGCTGCCCCCTCCYGCTGCCCCCTGTGTCCCCTCGGCCCCAGGGCTGTGGCCATCGCTCTGCCCATGGCCTGGGCTGGCCCYGCTCCCCCCAGCTCGCCACCTGCGTGGAGCACGGCCGTGGGGCGAGGGGCTGCTGGGAGGGGGCAGCTCGCCAAGCGAGGGGCAGTGAGCCCGCCGCGGCTGCAGCCCGGGGACGGGTCCCCAGCACCCCTCGGTGCTCCCCGTCCTGGCTCCGGGAGCACCCCCRGATGCCGCCATGACCGGCGGCGGGGACGGGAGTCTCGGAGGCTGAGCACGGGTGTGATTGCRCGGCGTGGCGAGGGCGCTCCCTCCCTCTGGGAACCGCAGCGGCACCCTTCTCTGCCTTGCACAAGGGAGCAATAAGAGCACTCATTGCACATGTACCCTTCCCCATCCGAGGGAGACATCGCTGGGCCTTTTCCAGCTGTTTTATAGCTGCTAGCTAATGGCACTGCTGGGACGGGCTCTGYCGTGGGGCTGCTGCCCCCCACCCCTGCACATAGACGTGTACCGCTGCGCACGCACACCAGACCGCCTGTGCATGCACCGCCGTGCAAAACACACACACATATCCGTCGACATATGCATGCACCGACATCACACGTATACGCATGCACACGCTGAATGCAAAAGCACCCACATGCACACGCAGGCACGTACCCACCC
>NW_020450994.1:3195303-3197481 GCF_003343035.1 Apteryx rowi | reverse complement strand
CAGCCCCTCTCCACCAAGGCTTTGCCGAGCCCCCTCCTCCTTGCGGGGGCCCCACGGCACCATGCTCCCCCCACACACACACCTTGGCCCCAAAAGGTGGCAGCTCGGCAGGATGCGGGGGCCAATTTCGGGGCTTGCTGGTCCTCGGGGCTGGCCAGGCTGGGTGGGGAAACGGCTCCTTTCCCCAGCAAAAGCGGGTGCAAAGGCTGATCGAGCCGATGCCCAGCGTGCTGCAGCCTGGTCCCCGCAGCTCCTGGTGCTTGCTGCCTGCGGACCGGCTTCAGCGTCCCCGAGAGACCTGCAGGCACCATGTGCTGGGGCCGCCCTGTCGTCCCCCACCTTTTTTTTTTTGCATGGGGAATTTGTTTGGGTGCAAACTGACTTTCAAAACACCGGTTGGACATCATTGCTCCTTCCCTCCTCCGGTGACAGGAACATGCTGGCTGGGCTGCTAGTGCTCAGAGGGCACGAGCATCACCATGAACCCGCCTGGGCTCGCACCCCCTTCGGCATGCTGCAGTGGCATCCTTGCCTCTCCCCTCACCCCGGGAGAGGGGCTGGGGGGGGGGTGTCCGAGGCCACGGTGGCCCATGCTGGCTCTTGGTGCATCCAGTGAAATGCCCCTTAGCAGCTCCTGGGTTCAGTTTTGCATTTAAATCCTTTCTCCCAGCTGGTCTGGTCTCATAACAAATTGATGTTTGTGAGATGGGCTCTTTTAAATGTATATATATAATAATTATAATTGGATTACACACCACATCCACACTGTGCCCCTATCTCTGTAATTACTGGCTTGGACTGCAGTCATGAAGGGCCGGTGCTGGGAACTGCTCTTGCCTTAGCTCGAGCTGGAGCTGGGTTTGGGGCTGCTCTTGGACGTGGGCCAGCCCAGCGCTGCCTGTGTGGGAGCAACAAGYGTTGTGCTTGGAGATCCTGAGGATGGGGTGGAAATACCAAGGATGGGGTGCAGAGCCCAAGGATGGGGTGGAGAGCCTGAGGATGGGATGGCGATCCCAAGGCTGGGGTGGAGATCCCAAGAACAGGGTGCAGATCCTGAGGATGAGGCGGAGCTCCTGAGGACGGGGTGAAGATCCCAAGGATGGGGTGGAGCTCCTGAGGATGGGGTGGAAATCTTGAGGATGGGGTGCAGATCCCAAAGACATGCAGGTGTCTCCAGGAGATGGTGGGACGGAGCAGCACCGTGCACAGGAGGAAGGTGGCAGCGGACAGGTGGCTACGCAAATGGCCGAGGAGCCACGAGCATTTTTCGGCGAAGGTTCGGGAGGACCCAGGGCCCGGCGCAAGGCTGCCAGTGCAACGGGGCTGCAGGAGGGGCCCAGCACGCGGGAGCTGCAGCAGCCTCTCCGGGCAGCAGCTCACCAGTGCATCGTCTCCCGGGCTCAGCAAGGGCTACGGCAGGAGAGGAGCAGCGCGTGCCGCTCACAAGACAGCTCTCAACGGAGAAAGCAATCGCAGCCATGCCAAAAAAGGGCCTGCGTTGTGCAAACACCGCTATGTTTCTGAGTGGTGTTTGCTGCTCCGGAGCGGGGAGGTCAGAAACACAACGCTCGCTCGTGCCCTGGCCGCGCCAGAGGCGCAAAGCCGGAGCTCCGCGCTTGGACCACGGCGCAGCGTTTCCCTCCGCGGACTCCAGCGGGGATTTGGGACCATGCGGTGCCACCTGAGAGCTCGGGGCCGTGCCGGGAGTGCTTCCCGCCGGCTCGGCCGGCCCTCAGCCCAGCGCCGGGCCCTGCAGGCGGTGAACGCTGGCGCGTGAGGCTGGGCCCCGAACGTTTCCAATTGCCTTCCGTCCTTGGCCGTGTTGATTTTGTCAGTCCCCAAACGACCTGCCTCCGCGGGCAGCCCCGGTGCGGCGCTCCCGGCCCCGCTGGGTGCAGCGGCCGGGCCGGGGCCGTGGGGCCGGGAGGCCACGGGGCTGGCAGGGGAGCAGGGCTCGGCGCGTGGGGGGCGGAGGGTTGTTTTCGTTCCTTAGCCAAGGACTATCACAAATGACGCAAGTTCCCAAAAGAGCCAGGAAGGGGGAGCGGAGGGGGATGTGTCAGCTGGCGCGAGGCGCCCGTACGTATGCGCTCCAGCAGCTCCAGCGGGAGCCGGGGCTGCCGCCCCACAGCCGTCCCGCGGGGGTGCCAACCCCTGGGTGCCGCCCCACGGCCGTCC
>NW_020450994.1:3174104-3193575 GCF_003343035.1 Apteryx rowi | reverse complement strand
AGGGGTCATTAGAGGATGGGGGAGTCAGAGGGGGCCGGGCGGACATTACCTGGGGCGGGCTGTTGGGAGGGTTGTGCCTGGGGGCACCTTGGGGGGCAGAGCCCGGCACGGGGAGGGGTCTGGGTTTGGGGGAGGTTGGGGAGGGGATGGCGGAGGGGAAGGTCCTTCCGGAGCGGAGACCTAGGAACATGCCACCCCAAAAGGTGAAGGAGTCATCCCATGTCCCCCACTCCAGAGGGGGACCCCAGCAGGGCCGGGGGGGACCGAGGCGGGAGCATGGCGGTGCAGGGCTGGCACCGCAGGGGACCTGGCTCACGCTGGGCTGGCGCGAGCCTGGGGCGCGATGGGCGAGCGGGGCTGAAGGCCGTGCCCCAGCGCCTCGCCTCGGTGACCGCGTCCCGTCCCCACGCGCAGGGCGGCTCTGACAGGCTGCATGCCTCCCCCGCACCCTGGGGAGAGGCCGCCGCGCACGGCCAGCGTCCCCCGCAGAGGGCCTGCGCCCCGGGTAGCCGAAGAGAAGCCGCTGTGCAACGGGGAGATGCTTGCRGCCACGGCCGAGACACCCGGTGAGGCCCTGCTGGCTCCGACTGACGGATCCGGAGCGGTGCCACCCGAGGAGGTCGGGAAGGAGCCCCTTGGGCTCGAGCTGCCGCCAGCAGGGCCCTGCATCAGAGAGCTGCCCCCGAGCCTGGGGCAGACGCTGCCCGTCCCCGTGCGGACCCCCGCCGAGCAGCCGAGCCAGCCTGCACCCCGGGGAAGCTGCTTGATCCGCAACTGGCAGGAGGAGGTAATTCCTGGCCGCTGGCTTGGAGGCGCTATGCGGAGTAATGAGAAACGTTCCTCCAGAACAGCTCTGGAAGCCTGCCACGTTCCTGCCCCCTTGCCGCGAAGCCCCTGCTCCTGCGTTAGATGAAACGCTGTGGTCTGCACGCTTCCCCAGGTCAGCCTTGCTTGCCACGGACTCCCTGCCTTTCTGGAGCAGGGTGGGCCCTCTCCGCCCTCTGACAGTCTGTGCTGGGGCCTGTCTGTCCGTAGCCACCCCCAGTCCTGCAGTGGGGTGCCCTGGACTCCCGTCCTGCTAGTGGAGGGCTGCCGTCGTGTCTTGCGCTTTCGCTCGTGCTCACAGGCTGCGGATGGGGCAAGGGAAGGCCCTGGGAACGTGCTGTTGCRAGCACCCTTGGTTTTAGCCTACACCAGGGCACAGCCTGTCAGCACCCCCGGATGAGCCCGCTCTCTTTAAATAGCTGTCCTTGACCAAGCCCGAGCTCCCGGGATGACCTTGAGATCTGCGGGATGGAAAGGGGATGAAATTCAATAGTGCAAAATGCACCGGCATGCACTTAGGGACCAATAGCAAGAATTTCTGCTGTAACCTGGGAGCTCGTTGTTTCGGAAGAGAGAGTTGGGTGTTGCAGTCGATCAGGGAGTAGCGACAAGCTGACAAAACAGGATGCCACAGTGACAGCAGGGACTGAGGCGATGCAAGGAAGTGTCAGGCCAGGCATTTTCCAGCAGAGCTAGGAAAGTATTTGTGCCATGGACAGGGCCCTAGTGAGGGTGACAGAGCACTGGAACAGGTTGTGGAGTCTCCTTCTCTGGAGATATTCAAAACCTTCCTGGACACGATCCTGTGCAATGTGCTCTAGGTGACCCTGCTTGAGCAGGGGGTTTGGACTTAGATGATCTCCAGAGGTACCTTCCAACCTCCGCCATTCTGTGATTCTGTGAGGGTGTTGCTGAAAAAGCAAGTGCAGCTCGGTAGCCCCTGGTGAGGCAAGCAGGGCCGAGGGGGGGCAACGAAGGCAGAGAGGCGGATCCCTCGTCCCTTTGCCGAGCCCCACTGCTGYGTCCAAATGCACCGGGGAGCTCAGAGGACTGTGCAAACCAGAGGACACTGCTGGATCAAGAGCAGGTGGCCAAAAGTGGTCATCTAGGACAAAATTAGGCTAATAGAGTTGGCAGAGCTCTCTAAATAACATCTTTGTCCTTGGCCCASGCTGGAGCAGCTCTGCCCAGCTGTTCTTGATGCATTTAGCCTGCATGGAAAGTTGCGGGGCAGAGGGTGCAGCCCTCCCCAGGTAACCTTCCTGCTGAGCMCTCGTGCTTCAAGTCTTTCCTGTGAAATGTTCCCTGACATCTGACCTGCTTCTCCCTCAGCACAGGCTGAACCCACGGCTTCTTGTCCTGGCTGTGCAGATGGGAGATATCTTTATTCCCTTCTCTGTTTTACACGCAAAGACCCTTCCCACATCTAACCTCACTCTACTTTGAACCCTAACCTCTTCAGGCTTTCCCAGGGGTTGCGTTATTCATGTTTTTGCACTCTGCACGCTTCCCCTTTGGCCAGCGTCTCTCTTAAAGTGCTGTGGCCAGATGTGGGCACAGAATCACAGCTGAGATATGTCCTCAGGACTGCGCCACGTGTCCTGCTGTGACAGCCCTGCCCTGACGCTTTCTAGCTTCAATCTTATCTCTGGGCCTTTTCCTGCAGAGCCGAAAAAGCTGACTCTTCTCACTCCTAGATTTCTGCAGCTGTAAATGCAGCAAGTTTTCCACCAAGAAAGCAGTGATGGTCGGTAGTGGGGACAGGGTCCCCCTGTATAGAGGCTAATTCCCCATACACTCAGTGTCTGCCCAGGGTAAGTGTCCCAGGTTACGAAGAGTGCCTTGTCCTTCAGAATATTTACCCAATGTGTCAACAGCTGGCGTCCTTACAAGTCTCCTCGCCAGCTCTTCTCCAACTGCTCACTGTGTCCTCGCTGCCGATCAGCGTCTGCTTTACAAAGACCGTGGCTGCCTCAGGCCCAGGTCTCCCCTAACCTGGCCTCTTTCTGATGGAGCTGGTGCCAGAGCAGAGCTGGAGGAGCTCTGATTTGGTCTGAAGTGTCTGAGCGTGTGAGAGCCCAGTGCACGCACAGCACCCAAAAGCCCTGGGGGTCCTGCCAGGGGAGAGCCCATGTGGGGGGCATTGCCGGGCCACTCCGTGTGCGGTGTCKAGTGGAGCTGCGTGTCTGATACGTGCTGGGCTGGCGGCACGAGCGTGGGCTGCTGGTCAAAGCGTGTGCAGAGGGATGARCATTTCCTGGGGGAGCTGGGCTCCCTCTGCGACCTTTTGCACGGGAAGTTGGACGCATCCCAGGGCAGCCCCCCCCCCAAAGGCTGTGGGTGCGTTGTGTTTTGTGCTCTGGCAGCCCGACGGTGGCAATGACCACGCGGTGACTCCCCATGACAGGGCAATGGGGATGCCCTCTTGCTGTGCCAGCCACCCTGGCAGAGGCAGGTCRGGCAGGGGTTTGCTGCCAAGCTGTGTTGAGGCTCAGAGAGGCTGCTGGTTTGCTTTAATGCCATAACAGTGCTTGCCCAGTTGTAAGGCCAGCCGGGATGGCTGTGCAGGGCTGCTTTCCAGGTGGGCTGGGCACATTTTACCTCCTTCAGCTTTTCCTGGTGGGGTTCTGGGTAGCTGTACAAGGATGTCTGACCCTTGGCAGGCAGGGAGAGGCTCAGCCCTACCCAGACTGTAGGTTTCTAGCTTTCCTGGTGAGCMGAGCTTATGGGAAGGACCCTCTCCCTTTTGCAGAACATGTCTCAGCATCTGGGGCTGCTCCTCAGCAAGGTGCTCTGGGACACCTTGTTTTAGGGACTTGCTCATCATACTGGGCAGGGGTGTGTGTGAAGGCTTTGGCACTATGCTAGACCCAGCCGGATGGTGCATCCTGAAGCCAGGATCCTGGGGGAGACTCAGAGGCCCAAAACTGAGGGTACTGTCACCATGGCATGGTGGTGCATGGCATGGGCATGACCTTGTGCTGTGGTAGTTGTGCGGATGGGCACTGTTTGGGGGAAACATGGGGTTGGCATGGCCTTGGCTATGTGGTGGTGCCCACAGCACATGGGTCATCATGTTTGAGAAATGGGGCAGTTCAGCAGGAGGGGAGCATTGCCTGGGGGGGCCTGGGCCCACCTCCTGCCTCTGCTCAGAGCCACATGGGACCGTCAAAAGCTTAAAAACCTGGAGCAGGCATGGAGCAAAGGCTGCGATCGCCTCCTGCCTCCTCCTCACAGCCCGTGTGGTCTGTTCCCAGAGAGCCACGAATGACCTGGACCACATGCCGAGGCCGGAGCTGGGCAGCGAGGGGTTCTTCTACCGGCACGGCCACCGCGGGCTGCTCACCCACCAGCTCCTCTCCCAGCTTGCTGACAGCACCACCATGAAGGACGCCTACCGCCAGCCCTGGAGGACTGCGCTCCCGGCACGAGGTGAAGCAGAGCCCCGCTGCGGCACGGCTCCCCATGGGGGCAGTGAGCGTGGCGGGAGGGCCTTGGCTGCCCTGGGGCTGACGGTGCCYGCTTCCCCCGCAGGGCAGCGGGAAGCCGTGCTGGAGTTCATGCTGTACCAGAAGTACAGGCAAGTCTGCGCTCCCTTGGGCCACCCACCCTCGGGCCCCGCTGTCGCCGCTCGCTGGGCTCCAACTGCGGGTGGGAGGCAGGTCCCCAGGTGCAGCCGCCCAGCTCGGTGGTCCTGGAGGGACCCTGGCAGTCAGGACCTGGCTCAGCAGAGCTGTGCTCTGCGCCTGGGGTATTTCCTGCTGCTTTCCATCCCTGCGAGGGCATGAGCCGGTCAGCTGGGCCTGGGCAGACCAGCGCCTCCTCCCAGGCCAGCTGATCTGGGGGAGCACAGCTGGGGTGAGGAAGCAAAGGGACGAAGAGGATCTGGCGCTCACTCGTGAGGCGGCAGGAGGTGAGGAAGGGCTGGGGATGCTCTGGCATCAGCTTTTCCTGAGCGTGAGGGGGTCCCCTGTTCCCAGAGGCATTTAATTCACCCAGACTGCGCCAGCCAGCCCCCCTCTTCTGCTAGCCGGCCACTGTGGGCCTCAGGCCTGGAGCAATGCCCTGGAGGGGGGGCTCTGTATGTCCGAGGGCACCGGAGCCGAGTGGTGCCAGGGGTCCTGTCCAGCTCGTGCCTCCAGCCACCCCAGAGCTCTCCCTGCAGGAAAGAGATGCTGGAGGAGATCTGCCCGCCACCTGGTCCCATGGAGTCGGTCTCCACCACGCACCGGGACTACTGTGCAGAGGGCTTCCAGCCCGCACCGCTGCCCACCACCCAGGTACGGCTCGCCCCAAGTGGGGGCACCCTCCCAGCTCGTGGCAGCCCCCAGGCCACCCATAGCTCATGATGGCTGTCCCGTCCAGCACTGGGAACAGCTGGGGGACTCTGGGAGCCCCCAAGCCTCCTGGGTMCCCTCAGAGCATGTAGTGGCACCTGGGTGCCCTTCTCCTTGGTCACGGGTACTGTACCTCTTCCACCCACAGCCCCACGACTGCTACACGGAGCAGCCCCACAGCTACTGGCTGGAGCAAGCCCACAACGTGCCCGTAAGCACCCCGCCGCCCTGCCCTGCCCTGCGCCCTCTGCGCTGGCTCCRCACTGCTCATGGGGACCCTGTCCAATTCCTCCCCCTCCAGGGTATCACCAGCATCCGCACCACGGACACTCCCTTTCGGAGGAACGCGGCCTTCTCCACCCCCATCACGGAGTACCTGGGCCAGCCCATGCCCTGACGCCYGCGAGAGCTGCCCCAGCCTCTAGCCTGGCCGAGCAATAAAGAGCAGCAGGTAGCGGCTGTCCTTGCACCGCCGGAAGACGAGGGCCTGACTCTGTCCCAGGCGTTCCTGCGTGTACCTGCCACCCCAGGCACCTTTCTCAGAGCAGCCCAGGTGCTGGCATAGGGGCGCCCCACATCCAGAGCACCTCGTTTCCCATAGCTTCCCAGGGGGCCAGGCAGCCGCGGCCAGGCAGGCAGCACGGGCCAGCCTGCCCCCCTGGCGTGGGGCACCCTCCAACCCCTTGGTGAGTCACTGCCAGGAGCACAGCCCCACTGCGGACCCCATCAGCCCAGCGCAAGCCCGGCGTCCCCCGTGGCAGGGTCCCGGCGCTCCCTCATCCGCGTGGGATGAGGGCGCTCGCTGACGGGAGGACGAGTCCTGGCGCGGCCCTGTCCCCTGGGACGTGTCCTCTCCCGGTGCCCAGGGGACGTGTGGCCCCCGGGCGTAGCTCCGGCCCCGGGCCGTGCCCAGCTGCCGCTCTCCGGGCACAGGTGGGTTCCAGTAAGCGGCTGCCGCGCAGCCAGAGCATGAGCTCACAGGAACGCACTGCAGCCCTCGGGCCAAAGCAAACCCCGCGGCGGCGAGGCCTTCCCGGAACTGCCCTGAACCCTCTCCAGCAGACGCAGCGCGGCAGCCTCCCTGCCGTGGCTCGGGAAAGCCGGCACGGGGCGGCTCGCTGCACGCGCCCAGCGCCAGCCCCCGGGGGCCAGACCCAGCCCTGCCGGGGAGGCTCCGGGAGCAGCTCTGGCCAGGGTCCCCGAACAGGCTGGGTGCAGCCGTCCCCAGCCTCGGCTCAGCTCGTGGTCGGGTCACCCCAAACCCACCCCGTTTTGCAGTTAGGGGGTCGCAGCTTGAGGGTCGGAGTAAAGCACAAGGCGGAGGCAGAGGGGTTTGGGGAAATCTGTATTTCAACAAAATAGTTTGCACTATCTGACTGCTATATTTACACCTGGTGGGAGGGGGTATTTACACGACCCGGTGGGGCTATATACAGGGGAGCGGGAGGAAGGTGAGAGGGGCAGGGGATGCGGGGAGCAGCAGCGGCACTGAACGTAGTCGGCTGTGCTCCGGCTGAGGGGCCAGTCCTGGCAGGAGCCCCCGTCTTTCCCCCCCGGGGAGGGGTGACGCGGTCTGCCAGGGCCGGAGTACTAAAAAGAGAAGGCAAAATGCCCTGTGGGGCAGCCAGGCCCCAGGGAGCGGGCTCAGAGCCAGCTGAGCCGTGGGGGAGCGGACGCAAGGGGTTCAGGACCCGAGAGGGCTGGGGGATGGGGGCCSGGATGGGGGCCGGATCCTCCCCACCCGGGGGGAGGTGGGCTTTGCTGGTGCCTGTGGGTGGGGGGCAGGCAGCGCCGTCACTGCGGGGCCCCGCGTGCCCGAGCCCCGCTCCAGGAGGCGAAGCCGGGAGCTGCAGGGGCCGGGGTGGACCCAGGCCGTGGCACAGCCCAGGGGCGAGCRGGGCCAGGCGGCGCCGGGAAGCGTGGCCGGAGACAGAGCGCGGCGTCCCAGTGTGGCGCGGGGCTCCGCAGCGGTGGCGCGGCTGGGCTCAGATGACTTGGGGGTCTTTCCTCTCGCCCAGCAGCCAGTACGTCCGCATTTTCCCCTTGCCCTGGGGGCAGAGGGGAGCGTTCAGCGCCGTGCCTGCGACAGCACCGGAGCCAGACCCTCCCGAGCCCATGGCTTGGCGGCGGTGTGGACCTCGTCCAACCCTTGCCCAGGTGGGCTGGTGCCACCGCTGCCCTCTCGGGTGTGACCCTGCGCACTGGGATCTGCCGAGGGGCGCGGGGACTCCCAGTACCATACCACACCACCCAGTCCATGGCACCTGGCTGGGGTCCTCCACTGGGCCCCCTGCCCACCACCTCGTCCTGGCCTCACCTTCATCTCCACATCCCCGCGCAGCTCCAGCTCGAAGCAGCCAAACTCATCCAGGACTTCTTTGGTGGTGGACGAGACATGGATCTTCAGGGCTGGGGCACACAGAGGGAAAAGAGATGTTGCTGGGGTTTGGGACTGGGGTGCGACCCACAGCTCCGAACCCCGGAGAAGCTGGCAGCCTGCAGCTGGCCCTGGCCTCGGGACTCACCTTGGCCATTGGACTCCATGCGGGAGGCTGTGTTCACCGTGTCTCCAAACAGGCAGTACCGGGGCATCTTCAGACCGACGACRCCAGCACAGACAGGGCCTGCGGGCACAGAAACATGAGCTGCTGCAGGATGGGAGAGCATCTCCCGGCTGCGGTCCCAGCTGAGTGCCTCTCCAGGGATGCCCGAGCGTGGCACTTAGGTCACCCGGGGGGTGACAGCAGCCCTCGCACCCCTGTGCCCTCCAGCATCTCAGCTTGGGGCCCAGCAGGGCTCACTGCTGTGCACTGGCTCACGCGCCGGGCTCACCGGTGTGGATGCCGATACGCAGGCGGAGCTGGTCATTGGGCCGGTGCCGGATCTTGAAGGTTTTGACGGCCTCGAGCAGGGCCAGGGCCATGCGGACGATCTCGTGGGCGTGCAGCTTCCCGTTGCGCACCGGCAGCCCCGACACCACCATGTAGGCGTCCCCGATGGTCTCCACCTGCAGCAGTGGGGTCAGGGGGAGCAGCGTGCCCCACACCACCCCGGCAGCACCCACCTTGTTGGGATCCCCCGTCCCCTGCCCAGGGCACCCTTTCCATGCCCCCCCGACCCAGCGCCTCGCTGTGGGGGGCTGCACACGCTCATGTCCCCCACCTTGTACACGTCGAAGTTGTCAATGATGGCATCGAAGCAGGTGTAGAGATCGTTCAGCAGTGTCACCACCTGGAAGGAGCACGGGTGAGTGCAGGGCTGCGAGTGGGCACGTCCCTCCGAGCTGCCCACGGCATGGGCACGAGCACGGGGCTGCCAAGGCAAGCCGAGCTCTCCTGCCGGCTGCGGGCAGGGGCAGCGGCTCTTGCCGCCCCGCGGGGCCCTGCTCCCACCTGCATGGGGGTGCTCTCAGCCGAGAGGGCGGTGAAGCCCACAATGTCGCTGAAGTAGATGGTGACGCTGTCGAAAGCCTCGGCCCGCACCGTCTCCCCGCGCTTCAGCTGCTCCGCCACGGAGCTGGGGAGGGAAGGGGGGACGGTGGGTGCCACGGGCCAGCGCTGCCCCTGCAGAGCGCTGGGCTTGGCGTGACCGCAGGGAGGATCACATGCTCCCTCCCCGAAGCCTGGCACCCCGGTCCTCCCTGCCCTCTCCACCCCTTTCCCCGGCACAGGCCTGCAGGGCAGGCTGGGGACCCTGCGCTTGCCCGGCGGCGGGTGCAGGCTGGCACCCGTCCCCGGGGCGCCATGCGCTCCCGTCTCGCCCGTCCTCACTGGGGCAGGATCTGATAGAGCAGGTTCTCCGCCTTGCGCTTCTCCTCCAGGTAGGCCTGCGTCCGCTCCTCCACCAGCTTCTCCAGGTTGTTGGCGTACTGCTCCATGCGCGACAGCAGGTTGTCCAGGATGCTGGTGCTGCCCTCCCTGCAGGGACACCGGTGCTGGGAAGCGGGGGGGCCGCGACGCACCCTCGCTCCCAACGGGCTGAGGTGCCCCCCAACGGCCCCCCAGGGTGGCTGTCCTCCGAGAGCCACCGGGCCCTGCTGTCGGCAGGGTTAGGGCTGCTCCCGGCCCCTCCAGCACCCGCGGCCGCCCCCCTCCCCGCCGGCACCCACTTGTTGAATCTGCGGATGAAGATCTTGATCTGGCCGAAGTCGGGGCGCTCGGCCGGCTCCTGCGCCCAGCAGCGCTCCATGAGCACCGCCAGCTCCTCGCTGTGCACCCCGATGTCGATGGAGGGGCGGAAGTACGGCTTCTGGCTGTTTCGCACCTTCTGCACGATCTCTGCCGGGGCGGGGGGACGCGGCGTCAGGGCGCCAGCCCGCCGGGGGCACCAGGCGAGCACGGGGCCGCCCCATCCCCGTCCTTCTCCGCACCTCCCCCCTCACCTTTGGGGCTCAGGTCCATGCCCTCGACATAGAAGGGGCCGTTGCGCAGGGCGATCTCCTGCACGATGATGCCGAAGCTGTACACGTCGGCCTTCTGCATGCCCTGGGGGGGCAGCTGGCCTTTCTGCAGCAGCTCTGGCGCCGTCCACAGCTTCTCTGGCAGGACACGGCCATGGGGCGGTAAGGCAGGGCCACCCCGTCCCACCTCCGCGGGGACCAAGCCGGGGCCACCCAGGCACCCGTCCCCAGGCAGCCGGGCACCGCACTCACTGGCGTAGAGGGCGTGCGTGTCCTCGCTGTCGCAGGACGAGCGGAAGCTGGCCAGCCCGTAGTCGGTGATCTTCAGCACGAAGCGGCTGTCCACCACGCAGTTGGATGACTTGAGGCTGCCGTGGTGCCCGATGATGCTGTTGTGCAGGAAGGCCATTCCCTATGGCGGACAGACAGACGGACACTGCAAAGCTGGCACCCCCGAGCGAAGCCCGGGTACGCCCCAGCACCCCGTCCCACAGCCCAGCACCCTCGTTTGGGTACCTTGACGATGTCATTGATGAGCGAGTAGCGAAACATCCAGTCCAGGTTGATGCTCTCGTTCTCCAGGACGTCCTGGGGGGAGCACGTTGGACGTGAGCAGGGCCTTGCCGAGCGCCGCTGGACGGCAGCACCGAGCACCCGGCCTCGCAGGGAGCTGAGCCGCGTGGCTCGCCTGGGGCGGCTCGGCGGCACTGACCCCGTCCCGTCCAGGGGCTTCTGCCCCGCTGGCAGCCCCATTCGCACGGCTGCTCCCCTGACGGCAAGTCTCGCGGGGCTTGGACAGCCACCGGGTGTTTATAGCCCTGTCCTCAGTGCAACCAGGCCACCAGCCGTCAGGGCACAGCGTTGAGAAACCCCCCGGGCCCCCATGGACGCGGGGTGCAGCTGGGCTGGGCGCCCCCCCCCGGCCCCTCTCACCACCCCCCTACCTGCAGGCTGCCCCGCGGGCAGTACTCGGTCACGATGCAGATGTTGGGGGGGTCGATGCACGCCCCGATGAACCGCGTCAGGTGGTTGAACTGGATGTCCCGCATCTAGAGCCAGAAACAGAGCTGAGACCATGCCAAGATCAGGTGGGGCACATTGCTGCTCAGACCCCAGCACCCACAGACCAGCCCGGCCCCATGTCCCCAAGCCCCCCCGCCGGCAGGACCAGCCCCTGTGCCCCCAAGCAGGGTCCCCCACCACAGCCCGGACCCCACACCTACGTGCTTCAGCTCGAAGAGCACCTGCCGCGTCAGCTCGATGCGCTTCTTATTGACGTGTTTGATGGCCACCACGTTGCCCTGAGGTGGAAGGGGCGAAGGAGAGGTCAGTGCGGCGTGGGGAGGGAGAGGGGCGCCCGGCGGCGCGGCGGGGGGATGACTGGGCATGGATAATTCTGTAACGGGGGCCGTGGGGGAGGTGGCACGTGGCGGGGAGCGAGGTGCCAGCACGCAGCCAAGGGGGACGCCGGAGCGCACGGGGACGCCGCATGGCCAGGGAGGTTCAGGGCTTGGCACGCGGCGACGCGGGCGCTCTTGCTGCCAGACGGACTGACCTTGAAATGGCCGGTGTTGGCGAAGATCTGGAACTTGCCGTGGGTGGTCATCAGGGAGCCGTAGCTGGAGCCGCGCTGGGAGGGAAGGAGAGGGTTAGGGAGGGGGGCTCCGGGGCAGGGACATCCCGGCGGCAGTGGGGTGCGCAGGGGATGCTGCAGAGCGGGCTCTGCAGGGCAAGGTCTGTGGGGCTGTACGCTCTACAGGGAGGGCAAAGTCTACAGGAGGAGGTGTGACGCTCTGCCAGGGATGCGGCTCTACAGGGGCCGTGTAGGGGCAGGACGAGGCGCGGTGCTCCGTGGGTCGCTGCTCTCACCAGGGACAGCGTGAGCCGGCTGCCCGCTCTCTTGTGGTACCGCTCGGCGCTGCCGAAGTGCAGCTCGTCCCAGCGGATCCGCCACAGCATACTGGCCAGCTCCTTCTCCAGCATCAGCTTCCTGGGGAGCACGGCGGGGTCAGGCACCCGTGGCCCTGCCCGGGGACACCCAGCGGCGCAGGACGGGTCCCCCAGCCTGCCCCCCACCGTGTCGAGGGGCGCCTGGGTCCAAGGCAGAGGCTCCCTGGTCCCCGACTGACCTGAAGATGAGGAAGCTGGAGATGCCGAACATGACGAAGGTGAGGCCGGCGCCCAAAGCCACGATGGCCAGCATGGAGAGGGGGGCTGCAGGGAGCAGGGGGTGTTAGCACCGCCCGGCTTCCCCACCCCGCAGAGCCCCCAGCCCCCGCAGTGGGCACCAGGCAGGCCAGCACCCATGGGAAACCATCCCAAGAGCCTGGGACAGCCCGGCTGGTGGGATCCCATGCACCCACTGGGGAAGGGTACTGGGGACCGAGGGATGTGGGGAAGCCGTGGAGCTGGTGCTTGGGGGCCAGCTGCCCCAGTACACCCACTTTTATCGCAGGAGGGGTCATCCACRTCGAAGACGCAGGGCGGGTTGTCCAGGGGGGGTGCCCCCTTCACCCAGCGGATGGGCCGGCCCAGCCAGTGGATCTGCTTCTCCGCACCCGAGTAGTGTCCCACCACCTAYGGGGAGAGAGAGCTGAGCCTGTGGATCCCACCAGCCCCGGGGCTCTCCAAACCACCCACAGCGCTCTGAGCATCCCTTCCCCAGCCCCGGCTGTGGGCACGCTCCCCGCTGCCCCGGCTCCGCAGGGCCAGCGCCAGCCCCCACCTCGTACTGCCCGCTCTCGGGATCGCTCATGGCCCACAGGTTGAAGTCCGTGTCCCGGTCGTTGTTGCTGTCCATGCTCACCAGCCCCGTCACTCCTGCAGGAGAAGCGAGACCCAGGTGGGACAGGAACCACGTCCAGCTCACACCACGGGTGCCAGCACCACTGCGTCCTGGCCRGGCCACCAGCCTCGGCTCCCACCCCAGCCCTGCCGTTACCTTGGAACTTGCGGTCCCGCATCTTCTGGATGATGCGGGTGACGTTTTTCTTGGAGCCGCCCTCCCGCAGCGTCTCGTTCAGCACTATGGCGTACAGCAGCACCCCATCGTAGAAACAGCCTGCCACCAGGTTCATCTGTCGGGGAGAGATGTCAGCACCCTCAGCCTGCCGGGGCCATGCACACACCCACAGCACCAAAACCCCATGCACCAGGGCCATGCACGCAGCCTCCAGAGATGGCACCTCTGGCATTGCAYGTGGCCATGTCCCACTGTCCGCACRCTGGTGACATGCYGCAGCCCCGCTCGGACCGGTCCCCACAGCTCCGAGCCCGGGGGGCCCGGCACGCAGACCTACGGGGCCCCACTTACCAGGGAGTAATTGAGCTGCACCCCAAAATTCTCCTTGGCTCGCAGGATGAGCTGGGTTTGGAAGTGCTGGTACTCGGGGTTTTGGGGCTCGTGGTAGGTGATCACCAGCACCGTCTGCAACCAAGCACAGCACCGCGGCCGCTCACGCAGGTCCGGCGGCGCTGCCGCGAGCCCCGTCCCCGTGCCCGCGCAGGGGGGCGCAGCGCCGCTCACCTGGAAGGCCTCGCGCAGCCCCGAGTCCTGGCCCTGGCCCTGCTGCCAGGGCTTGAAGGCGTCGCGGGCAGAGTCGCCCCGCAGGCTCTCCCCGAAGACGTCCACGTAGAAGAAGACGTAGTCGCCGTTGGTGAGGTTCTCGCGCTGCGCCCGCTGCATGATCCGCCGCAGCATCTCCAGCGGGCCGCAGATGTAAACCACTGCGGGAGAGACGGGGCGTCAGGGCGCATGCCGGCACCCGCTGCCACCCACCCCGGCCGCCAACGACTCCTCCGGCGCCCAGGACACCCCTGCCAYGCGCAGAGCAGGCTCCCTCCTCTCAGGGGGATGGGGAAGATCTCGGCTCACTGCCTCTTAATGCCCACGCGCTCATACCCCCACGGCCAGAGAGCCCAGTCAGCCCCACAGCCCTCATCTGCCCTGTCCCGCTCCTGCCACATGAGATGCCTTGGGCTAGAGGGTCAGAACGGCCAAAAAGGGAACCCTTGCTCCGAAACATGGGACCGGCACGCTGTGCATCCCCACGCACAACAGTCTGGCGTAAATCGCCCCGCGCACGGTGCTCCGGCACACACACACCCCCCACACGCCCTGCTCCAGCACAGACCCCCCTGCACAGATGGCTCCTGCCCAAACAGACCCCACGCACCCCCCGAAACAGCAGCCCCACGCAGCCCTTCTGGATCCCCACAGAAACGGGTCCCGCCCAGGCTGATCCCCCACGGGCACGGCCCCGTGCACGGGGACCTCGCCGCTGCGCCCAGGAAGGGAGGCGACAACCGAGGACCGTGTCCACGAGATGCTCCCCGTCCCCCCCAGACCCTCGCGGAGCAGCCGGGAGCCTGCTGGCCTGGCATCCCTGCTCGAGGGGCTCCGGCATCCCCGCTTGAGGGGCTCCGGCATCCCTGGCCCAGGGAAAACAGGTCCAGAAAGGCCCTGGGGCCGTGTCCCGGAGGACGGCAGCCTTTGCCTGGAGGACGCTGGGGAATCCAGACTCGGGAAGGGACAAAAACATGTTTGGGTTTGCGGTCGTGCGGCAGGAATGTGCAGGTTCCCGGATTCCAGCACCTTCGGCGGCTGCGGCATTAATTGGAAACAGAGCATCTGCTGGTGCGACGCACGCGGCAAGGGGGTGCCCGGGCCCCGGCCCGCCACCCCGGCTGCCTCCAGCCCAGCGCCGGGGCTCCACCGGCCCCGGCGGGACACCCGGCCCGGGCACTGCGAAGGGGCTGCRCGGGGCTGGCCGAGAGCGCCGCGGGCCACGGGGACGGCTGCCACGCGGGCTGCGCCTGAGACCGTCTGAAACCCCCCCGAGCAGGGGCCCTCTTTGCCCTCGGAGGGCCAGAGCGGAGGATCCTGCCACTGCCTCCTCCCTCCCCCCGGAAAACCAGGGCCCCTGCTCCAGCCAGGCTGGCTGGGAACCGGGGATTGAGCAACGTGGGAGGAGGAGGCGGCGGGCGCCGGAGGAATGTCACGCTCAGACGCTGGCCCCAGCTCGCAGCCCTCCCGCGCGGGGCCAGCGCCGTGCCAGGGCCCCGGCCAGATTGGGAGCGGAGGGAGGGAGGGACGGGGCGAGCGAGGAAGCCCTGCGCCCGGGGCCAGGGTCCCCGCACCAGGAGAGCCCCCCGCCGCGAGCGGGCACGGGGCCAGGCAGGCACCAGGATCTGCAGGCGCTCCCGCCAGCCTTGACTTTCGGTGCACAAGGCAGCCCACGGGTGGGAGAAGACACCCCACAGAGCCGCCCTGGGTACCGGAAACCYGCAGAGATGCTGGGAGCTGCTTCTGGGCAGGGGGGAGAGGCACAACGCCAGGGGACGGAGGGGAACAAGGTGGCAAATGGGCCGCAGAGCGGCCGACACAAACACCCCTCTGCCATCGCCGCTGAGCCCGGTACCCCGGCAGCAACATGTCCCTGCACAGCTGGAGGCAGCTCCTGCCCGTCCTCCGGGAAGCTCTGCTCTCTTCCCGAGAGATTCACAGCCAGGCACCCCAGCACCCTGCCGCAGGGATGTCCACACTCCTTCTGCCCCACCATCGTCCCCGTTTCCTGCTCGGTGCCRCCAGCGCTGCCGGCCCCGGTGGGAAGGGATGAGGCKCTTGGACGCGGGGTGGCTCGCAGCRGGTTGGGCGAGGGAGGCACGAGCAGAAGCCCCTTTCGGATTTCCTAATGGGTCAGAAATGGGTTTCCTCYGAATGCTGCACCTCCTTCAGTAAACGCTCTCTCTGCCTGCCCCACGGAGCCGTGCACGTCCGGCGCTGAGAAACGCGCCACCTCCCACTCCCCAAACCGCTCCGCCAGGACAGGCAGCGCAGCATCTCCCCAGCGGCGACACAAGAGCTGCGCAGAGGCCACAGGCCCCGCGCGGGGACACAACGGGTGACCGTCCCCAGCCCAGAGCCGGCGCCAGGCTGGGGGACGCTGCTAAAAAGCAGCATAAAGCTCCCAGCGAGAGGCACCGAATGGGCTGGGGAGCAACAACAGCTGGTGGCAGATGGCGGGACACCCGGCGCAGCAGGCTCCGACGCCAGCAGCAAAACCCAGCCTGGTCAAAAGGCCACGGAGAGCGGGAGGGGGAACGGCGCCTTGACAGCTCCCTGGGGGCAGGTTACGAGAGCCGGGCAGAAGGGCAGGGTCAGCGCTCGCAGTTTGCCGTGACGCAGGCAGCTGCCACCACCGGCAGCCTCCTGCTCAGCCGGCAAACCCGTGCCCACTGACAGCCCCCCGCAGGTCAGCCCCACGGGTCCGACGGGGGGCCGCAAAGGCTCAACGCAGCCACAACCTTGCCGGGGAGCCTCAGCCCRGTGGGGCTGGCACCATCACGGAGGACAACGGGAACGGCCACCGGGCCGGCCCATCTGGCACCCAGGAGGTTCAGGCTGCGCAGAGCCCTCAGGCGCCGATGCACGGGGTATCGGCGACGCGGGAGGGCAGAGCGCGTCGCCCTGGGGGGACAGGGCAGGCCCCGAGCGCACAGACGGGACGGCAAGCTGCTCCCTACCTGAACTGAAACCCTAAACTGAGGGCAAAGGGAGGCCTCCCCGCAAATCCCCGTTCTGCGCAGCACCGCCAGCGCGGGACGCCCCGGGGTGCACGTGGCCAGGGCGGCTGCAGGCTGGCGCCTTCTCGGAGCGGCGCTGCCAACGCACAGCCCCAAAGCGGGGCGAGACCAGCACCCCAGTCGAGCGACCCTCCTGTTCCCACAGATCCTGTGGGGGTGAGGAGGGCAAAGCCCACMCTCCTCCTGGTAGCAGCCCCCCCTCCCCTTTTCCCCAGGCAGAGGACCTGTGCTGTGCAGGCAGATGCTCTGGTAATTCCCTCAACCTCAGCTCTAATTATATCAGTGCTTTTGTGAGCTGCAGGAGAGACGAGGGCCCCTGCACGTCGCCCAGGGACCGGCGAGAGGGGCAATGGGAAGCGCAAGGCATTAGCAGGCAGGACAGGGCCTGCCCCGCTCTTTCCAAACCGCGGTGCTCCCACAGACCCCCGCGCTCACTCCGTAGAGCGGCAGACACTGAGGATTGGGGGCTTCAGGGGCTGATGAGGGGCCGGGGAAGTGGCTTTCCCCAGTGAAGGTTCACCAAACTCATGCCCACCACCTAGGAGAAGGAAGCCGAAGCCAGAAGAAATGACGTATGGTCTCATCGCAGGGCACAGCCCCAGACATGTGCTGCAACCACAGCTGCTGCTTCCCTCTGCAGCCCTCTCCCTGTCTGACACCCCGCGCGCGCCCCACTGTCACATCCCCACGCACACAGGGGTGCCAGCACTCCCACACCCCTGCTGCGGTGCCGAAATCCCCAGCTGGACAGTCAGGGCCCCAGCAGGTCCCACTGCCCTCACCTCGTTGCGTTCCCGACCGCTGGGGCAACGCAGCTCACGCAGGGGTCCCCACACGCTCTGGTGRCCCCCCATAGCCACGCGCTCCCCAAGGAATGGCCGGGCGCACACAGCCATGCCCACCGCAGTGCAGGGACCTGTCCCCAGGACCACTGGGGACAACGGGCACCTGCCCTGGGACAGCCTTGCAGAGGGTCCCGCTCCCTGCCCCGCCAGGGCCACCAGGACGTCAGYGCTGCAGCCCTGAACACCCGCTCCTGTCCGCACACCCAGTCTCCAAACACCCAGCCCCACATCCTGCCCCCCAGCGCCTGCCTGGGGCCAGAGGGCCCAAACTCCCCTGCGTGCCAGCCTGGAGGGCCCAGGCGCTGCCCCTGCATCTCTGCCCACGCCTGGCCTCCTCTCCCCGGCCCTCGCCTCCACACCCCCCTGCCTGCATCAGGAGGGATCGATTCACATCGGGGTGATTTATGGCACCAAGCCGGAAACGTTGATTGGAATTGCTGATTTTAGCCTTTTTCTATGCATGGTTCTTTGCCCCTGTCCCATGCAAAGCTCCAAGCTCCACGGCAGGACCGCGAGCACAGGGAGCCTCCATCCCCATTGCTCGGCCAAGCAAACTGCAGGGGCGGACATGAGCCCACCCTCAGCTCCTTCAGCTTGTCATGGGATGCCCAACCTCACTGATCCAGCGCCATCAGCCTCCCCACCAGCACAACCCTACGCACCCGCGACCACCGCACCAAGAGCAGAGCACCCAGCCCCACAGCACCCAGATGGGGCAGAGCCAGGCAAACCATGTCCTTGACCGCTGGGAGCCCAGCACCCAGCCCGGCGTGGCCAGGTCCTCCCATACGTGGGCTGCTTGGCCCAACGCAGCCAGGAGTAGCGTTCCCTCGGCCAAATTTCCCACTGCCCAATCTGGCTCCGCTTGCCCAGGCTTGATGTCCTTCTTAATGACACAGCATCTTAGGATCCATTAAGAAACAATGCCGAGCAGTTGTCTCCAGGATCAATAAACCCCGCTCATCAATAATGAAACAGCATCAGGCCGCCCTTGGTCTCCAGCTGCCTCCGTAATCCAGTCCATTTCCTCCTGCTCCCAATATAGCCGCTCTCCCGGGGCGCTCTCAACGCGCCAAATTGATTTATCCCTCCATCAGCAGGGTGGGGCCATCCCAAGGCCCCGTCCCAGGGGTCCAGCCCAGCCCTCTCATCTGTCACCAACGCTCACACGGGCGTTTGTCCCTGCCTGCAGCTGCCCCTCTCGAGGCTGCCGTCGCCCCCGCCGCAGCCRGGGACCGGCACGACCCAAGGGCACCCACGGGCGAGCCAGGGGCCCTCCCCAGCGCTGCCTGCGGGGTGCTGGGGCACGGCCGCCTCTGCGTGCCTTGCTGCTCCTGGGCGAGCAACCACAGGCAGGACTGTCCCGCAGCCACGTCCACACTGTCACGCTCCGTGCAGGGTCCAAACTGCCCTTGGGGGTGGCCCTAACCCAGCCAGCRCGGGCTGTGCCTGGGCTCGCTCGGGAGAGGGCAGGATGGCCGGGGCCRGGCCGTGCCAGGAGCGTGCTCCCAGGGTCCCCCAAGGGTCCCTGGCCCTGCTCTCCCACCAGGTGAAGCCCTCTGCATCTGGCAGAGCCCCTGGCAGTGCCCACCAGGCACAGGGGGACTGGGCTGGGGACAGGCAGCGCACGGTCCCCTGGCTCCCCCAGCCCCAGAGCCCCGCCAGCACCGGGCTGCTCGGGGGGCCCTGGGGCTGCCTCGTCCCCTGCTGTGCTGCCCCCCTCCCCGTGGGAGCCCCCCACAGCTCCCACCGTGCCCCCAGCCCTCGCTGTGCCCCACACTGCTCCCACCATGCCCCCAGCCCTCGCTGTGCCCCACACTGCTCCCACCATGCCCCCAGCCCTCACTGTGCCCCACACAGCTCACACTGTGCCCACCCTGCACTGTGCCCCCCACAGCTCCCACCATGCCCCCAGCCCTCGCTGTGCCCCACACTGCTCCCAGTGTGCCCACACCCCTCGCTGTGCCTCACACAGGCCCTACTGCATCCTCAGCCCCTTGTTGTGCCCCACGCAGGTCCCAGTGTGCCCACCTCTCGCTGCGCCCCACACAGGTCCCCCTGTGCCCCTGGCCTCTTACTGTGCCCCACACAGCTCCCCCTGTGCCCCCAGCCCCTTGCTGTGCCCCACACAGGTCCTGCTGCTTCCCCATCCCCTCGTTGTGCCCCACACAGGCCCTACTATATCCTCAGCCCTTGCTGTGCCCCGCACAGGTCCCCCTGTGCCCTGGCCTCTTGCTGTGCCCCACACAGGTCCCCTTAGTCTCTTCCTGTGCCCCACACAGGTCCCTCTGTGCCCCTGGCCTCTTCCCGTGCCTTCTGCAGGGCTTTACTCCTCCCCCCCAAGCCCCACGAAGGGTCCCTTTACCCCCTGCGCATTGTGTCCTGCCCCGCACACCGTCCCCTTGTGCCCCCCTGTGCGCCCAGCCCCACGCAGGGTGCCCCTGCGCCCCCCCTCGCACAGCTCCGCACACGGTCCCCCT
>NW_020450994.1:3144365-3171502 GCF_003343035.1 Apteryx rowi | reverse complement strand
CCCCTGGCTCCCGGCTCCCGGAGCAACATCTGGGGCACATCTGCCCTGCAGGTTTCAAACCGCAGCAGCGGCCCCGAAGCAGGGCGCTGGCGCCGAAACCGTCCGTGGGGCACGAGCCTGTGGGGTGGGGGTGGGGGGGCAAGAGGGTGGGGGAGACCCGCCGGGGGGCTGCGAGAGGAGCAGAGGCGCTGGGACAGAGCCCGGTGGGGCACCCCGGGGCAAGCGTGCGCCGTGGGGCAGGGAGCCCTTGGCACTTCCAGGGACGCCGTGGGGCCGGGCTAAGGGGGCAGGGCGAGGCTGCCGGTCCTCCCCGGCTACGCGGCGGGGAGCCGGGGGCCGGGAGGAGGCGCGGGGCTGCCGTGGGGAGCTGCCCCTGCTCGGGGGCCGCCGGGTGGCTGCAGTGGGGCCGCGGCGGGGGCTGCGGGCCCGCTGGGCTGCGCGGCCGCCGCACGCCGCATTCCTCGCATTCCCGGCCGGCCCGCGGCCCCCCGGGGCCCGCTGCGCGCTCCCGTGCCAGCCAGCCCCGCTCCCCGCGGCCGGCCCCTGCCCCACGGCTTGTGGCAGCGGGCGTGCCGTGGGGCAGGGCAAAGCTGCTGGGTGCAGGGGTTTTCGGCAAGGGTGGGGGGAGCTGGTGGGTGGAGAGGGCCTGGGGGGTGCACGGGGTTTCGGAGGATGCAGGAGGCTCGGGGAGGGGGGGATGATGCCCGGTGGCTTCAGCGTGGGGGATAGAGCTGGGCGCCCTCCCCATGGGGTGCCCCAAGCAGCCCCAGTGCGGGGGACAAGCCGTGCCCCCCACGGCAGCCCCCAGAGCTGCAGGGCCAGCCCCAGTTGCTGGGTGTCGCTGGTCCCGCTGTCCCTGCAAGGCGCGTGCCGGATCCGGCTGGTGAGGGGTGCTGCGCAGGGGGCAGGGTGCCCCCAGCCCCCCGGGCCCATGCCCCCCGCAGGACCGGTGCTGCGGGGGGCTGTGAGCGGGGAGGCTGGGCATCTCCTAAGGGCCACGTGGCCCCGCGGGAGCCAGCTCCGCCGTGGCGCCTGCGCAGCTCCTTGTGCCGGTGCCCGGGGACRCTCACAGCCGCCGGCCTCCAGGCACGTGCGGAGCTGCAGCCGCAGGCRGGCCTGGCACCTCCGGGGCCCCAGCGCCTCTCGGGCCGGGACTGCTGTGCTCCTGCCAGCGCCGCTGCACGCGTCCCCGCGATGAATGACGTGTCCTTCCCGTCAGGGGGTCAGGGAGCTCGGCTTGCCCAGCCCGGCAGAACCTGAGCTCCCRGCATTGGGTTGCCGGCTATAAATACTCTGGAGAGGTCGCAGCTCCGAGCTGGCTGAGCTGCCCGAGCCAAAGGACAGCGCTGGCACAGGAGCAGACGCAATCCAAACAGGGTTGCMCTTGGGTGAGAAGTCTGAAGCAGGGAAGGTCGGAGGCAGCTTCCCCATGGGGCACCAGCGCTGGGGAGAGGGGGACCGTGCAGGGTGCCCAGGGCAGCCCAGGGCCCCGCCAGCCCTGCCGTCCCCCCACAGTCCGGCGAAAGAAAGTTCCCAGAGATCCCGCCAGCCCAGGCATTTCCAGGAGYGCCGGTGAAATCACCTTGGAAGAAGACAGCACCAGGAGGGCGGGACACAGCGGGGTCCATGCGGGTCAGCTCCTTCTCTTGCTGCTTGGCCAAAACCCGGCCCGGCTGGAGACCTGACACAGTTTGGGACCACTGTGCCTTGTCTACAGCCCACCCCATTTCAGCCTCAAAGCCCATCAGCATTGCTTAGGGTGCAAATACATCCCGAGGACCCTCGCCAAAAGCCCTCCAGCTGCCAAAGACCCTGGGGCACCGACTGCGCCAGGCCCTGCGTGGTGAGACAAGATGGGGACACGATGAAATGGGGACRGGGCACTCCAGCAAGGGCCTGGCTTGAAGCTTGTCACCAAAACACGTCCCAGCCTCGGGGTGCCTCCACTCCTCTTTTCCTCCCCCAGGAGCCCAGGGGAAAGGGGTTGACAGCCCCCAGCTCAGGAAAAAGCCTTGTCCAACCTTTCCTGTCCTTGCCTGTAACGGGCCAGGGAAGGGCCATCRCATCACTTGTCGGGACCTAGTAATGCTCTTGCAGGTCGTGCCGCAGGCGGCGGGGGCGTAGTGTTGGGGTGAAGCRATGCCAAGGCCGCAGGGAACACGGCCGGGAGCACAGGGGGCTCCCGCTGCTGGGAGGGCTGTGCGGGGCCGGGCTGTGCTCCAGGGCCAGGCTTCGCTCCGGGGCCGGGGCCGTGCCAGGTTCAGCAGGGAGTGTTTGCGTGCAAATGCCAGCAGAGGGGGCCCGGTGACCGGTGCTGCACGCCGTACGCTGTACACTGTACACCGCTGCACCGGGATGCCGGCACAGCCGGGGCACCGCACACCGCTGGGGCAGGAGAGGGCTGGGAAGGGGATGAGGCATCATGCGCGGCATGCCTGAATATGCCGCGTGTCTCCTTAGCCACCCCAAGCCGTCCCGGAGACCAGGGCTGCGCAGAACGGAGGTGACGCAGTATCTGCATGGGTGTCGTGTGTCACCARCAACGGCTGCAGCCTCCTGCGCAGGCAGTGCCAGGCCACGGTGCTACCGCCCCAGGGCAGAGGGGAGGAAGTGACCGTGGACATGGAGAGGTGGATCTCATGGATGTGTGACTGCACCAGAAGAAACRGCAGAGCAAGGGTTGAAAGATAAAGGATACCACTTATTTCCCTTGTTTTGGTCAAGCCCTGCTGAGGTCCAAATCAGCGGTTAGCCCTGCACCCTGAGAGCAGGCTGCAGCACATCTCCCATTGCATCTCTCCTGCTGGCCTGGCACTGGGATGGTCTGCGACCAAGGAGCACCCAGAGCCACCGCTCATCCCTGCAGAAGATTTCTCCAAAAAACAGTTGTTCCAGGTCGCCCTCCGTTGTTGCCAGTCTGCAATAACCCGGGAGCAGCAGTGTGGCCTCCGCAGCCGGCATCCTACGGGTGGCACAGGAGACCCCAGCCAGACCCACGGGCACACGGGGCTGGGCGCTCCAGTCGCTTTAGGGACTGTGTAATCACATCTCACCTTCCCCTTCTGCAGGTCCTGCGCTCCGTTTCATTACACTTCTTTCCTGCACTTGGAGTCTCTCAGCTTGGATCTGACAAATTTTCTACTAGAAGGCTCATTTTAAATGATTCGAGGTGAAAGCTGTTGCCAAAGCTTTGCCCTGAGGGAGCCCTGGATCGGTCTCCCTGCAGGAGGGGGTTTGTCTTCGTCCCCCCCGGGGCCCCCATCCCTCCTGCGAGCTCCCAGCAGCAGCCGTCCCCGTGTGCCGGATCCGCTCCCGGGCCCGGGGCTGTCACACAGTGCCACGGGGCTGTGCCCAGCGCCCCGGCCGTGGTGGTCCACGCACCGGGTGGGAGTGTGGCCGGCGACAAGGGTGCAGCCCTGCTCACCTGCCCTAGGTGGGGGGTCATGCCCAAAAGGTTCCTGTCTTGTTTTCTGGGTCCCCAGAAGGCAAAAACAAGCCCAAAGCCCCCAAAGCTGGTGATTGTTTAACTGGTAAAAAATGTTTCTCCATGCCCTGGAATGCAATAAAGCAAGCTGACGGGCTGCAGGAGCGTGCCAGACGTAGTCACCTCTGCACCGAGAGTGGGGCCAGAAACCTGTCAGCCCTGGAGGCGGCTGCGAAGAGCAATACAAGCACCAGGAGTGGGGTGCCCTGGGGACTGATGGCTCTCGGGGCCATGTGGAGGAGCCACATGGGGCATGGGGCACGGGAGGCATGTACCCCACTGGGTCACCAGGAGGTCTAGTGCTCTGGCACAGGCCTGGAAAAGCAGATGGTGGCCCAGGCGGGCAGTGGCTCCCCTTTGCTGTAGCTGCTGCACAGGCTGGGGTTCATAAATTGGTTTGGTAACAGGAGGCTTGGAGTGGGAAGGAGGCAGGAGCCACGTGTGGGGCCCGGCAGGCTCTCCCCCACCATGGCGCTGGAGGAGGAGAGCTCCTCAGGAGGACACCTCGCTCCAGAACATCTCCAGAAGGTCTTGTCCTCCAGATCCCGYGGCCATGCGGCCACTCTGCAGCCTGGGAAGAGCTTCTGGGAGCTCAGCTCCAGGCAAGGGCAGCTCCCTGGGTGCCGTCCGTCCTTCCCTGGCTGCTGACGGTGCATTGGCACTGCAGGGTGAGGAGATGGAGGTGAGCACGGAGCCATCCCAGGCTCCGAGGGGGCCCAGCCTGGGTGTTGGGCCAGGCCAGCATGTGCGGCTGTGCGGGCCGAGAGCAGCGAGCCTGCAGCATGAGATAATGCACGGGGATGGCTTGGTGCACGCRGGGCGACCTCTGCATTTATGGGCTTCCTGTGCTCTTGTTGTCAGGGTAACCTGAAGGACTCCTTGTTTGTGTTTGGATTTTATGTGCCAACAACGGAAAAAAAGGTGAATATTTTAAAGGGAAAAGTGTGGGTAATGTGGCAGCTGTGTTGTTCCTCAGGTTCAGGACAGGTTCAGGGCAGGGGCCTGTCCATGCAGCAAGGGCAGAGACCCAACGTGCTCATGAGGCAACATGTTCACTGGGACCCACCAGCTGCCAGTGCCTCTCCATGCCCCATCACCTAACAAGAGGATCTACGCGTGTTCACGGAGTCGCCAAGGGATGGCAGCTGGAGGGGACAGCAGCAGTTCAATCTAAGCCGCCCCGAAACAGGGCCAACCTCCAGCAGGTTGCTCAGGGCCTGGCCTCATTGAGGGCTGAAGGTCTCCAAGGATGGAGGGTCCCTCTCTGGGCCCTGCTCTAGGGTATGACCGCCCTCACGGGGAAATATATTTCCTAATATTTAATAACCAACATCTCTGAGCGGGTCAGGATGGCAGGGCCACCAGACACACGGAGGGGTTGGTGTCACCGGCCGATGGAGCGCGTGCAATCCATGGAGGGCTCGGCCCAGGGCCAGTCCCTGTCCGGGACCAGGCTGGGGTATCCCTGCTTGATATGTCTCCCTGCAAGGGCATCGCTGCTGAGGTTCATCCCGAATGCCGGGGACAGCCGTGGAGAGCGAGACGCCGGGGCCAGGCAGGCGAAGGCCCACTCGTGCCCCAGCTTGCGGCCACTCGCCAGGCTGCTCTGCCACGGGCTCCCGCTCTTCCCTTGGCCTGACAGGCGTGCGGCACTTTCTTGGACAGCGTGGCTCCTGCGTGGCCCAGGAATGGTCTCCCAGGGTTATTTCTGACTCACAGGACAGGAAACGTTTAGGGGTTTAAGCCGAGATGAATAATGTGCTCATTTCCTTGTGCCGACTACAAAGCACCTGCTTCGGGGGATTTATGGAGTGCCGCTCTCTCACGCTCGCGGCACTGCTGCCCGCCCGGATGTTTTTATTTTCCCAGGTTGGCCAGCGAGTGCCAAGGCCTGTTTTCCTAAACACCCCGCGCCCTCCCGTCACGTTTCCCTCGAGAGGAGGCCGAGCGGAGCACGGGCAGCTGCGCGTGCCCGGAGCCCGGAGGTGCCGGCCGAGGGGCCAGCACCTGCCGGCGCCGAGGACGCGGGACCCTGCACGCTTCCCGGGCAGCCGTCCCACCACCGGGACACGCGGGGGTCTACGACCCGCCCGGCACCAAGGCCCGACGTGGGGAAGGGTGCAGGGGGGTGTCAGTGCGGGACGCCGCTGGGCACCCACCGTGCGGGGGGGCTGGAGCCAGCTCAGCGTTGGTGCGCTGCGAGAGCGAGGAGGTGCAGGCGCCTCTTGGGGCCGGCGGCTCCCGGCAGGGCRGCAGTGCTGTGTGTGTCAGCACCATCTCCCAGGCCAGGGAAATCCAGCCGGAGCTGCAGGAGCGATGCCAGGAAGACACAGCACTGCAAGCACCCGGGGGCAGCAGAGGATGGGGTGGGAAGGCAGTGCACGAGCGCTGGCGGGGGCAATCCCCGGGGCAGCAGGGCAGCAGCGGGGAAGGGGCTTGCTCTCTGCAGGCAGCTCTGGCAAGAGGCGTGCGAGACGTGCACAGCCAGAGCTTCTCCGAAGGGCGCTGGCACGCGGCGGGCAGCACAGGGCAGAGCTGCAGCTGCAATGGAAGGGCTGGAGGGCGTGAGAGCATGAGGGAGTGTGGGGGAGTGTGCAAGGGAGTGCAACGGCAGGCGAGAGCGCAAGGGCATGCAAGAGAGCGTGCAAGAGCAGCAGGGAATATGAGTGAGAGGGAGTGTGAGAGTGCAAGGGCATGCAAGAGAGCGTGCAAGAGTGCAAGAGTGTGAGAGTGAGGGAGCACAAGGGTGTGCAAGGGAGTGCGAAGGGGTACGAGGGGGTGCAAGGGAGTGCGAGGGAGCACGAGGGAGTGTGAGACAGTGTGAGACCATGTGAGAGAGTGCAAGAGGGTGCGGGGGAGTAGGAGAGCATGCAAGAGAGTGCAAAGAAGTGCAAGGAAGCATGAAGGAGCAAGAGGAAGCATTAGGAAGTGCAAGAGCCTGCAAGGGAGCACATAAGGCRGGGGCACGTCCCAGCACCGCCGGCAGGGCTCCCCCCAGGAAGCAGGGTGCACTGTGGGGCTGCCCAGACCGCAGGCTCCAGCCTGACACCAGCAGCCGGGCAGAGGCACCCAGCTGGGGGACACCAGGCACTACCTGCCCCACAGCAGGCTGGAGGACCCAGGGACACAGTCCAAACCCACTGCTTTGGGCCGCTGCCAGTCTCCAATACTCCAGAGCAAAGCAGAGGGACCGACTTATGGCCCGGCCCCAGGGGCCCTGGGCTCCTTCCCCAGGGCTGGAGGCGAATCAGCACGTGGGAGACGAGGCCGGGGATGCCCCGTGCTGGCTGCATGAGCCACGGGCATGCAAGCTGCTCCTGCAGCGTGTGAGAGGTGCTGCTGTCCCTCGGGCTGCCAGACCGGAGAATAAGGTGGCTTCAGGATTTTCCTCATGTCCCGTCTGCTCTGTCACCTTCCTAAAGCAACAGTCCCTGTCTCTTCCTAGCTGACATCTTTTCCAAAGGCCACCATGCTCCTCTCTCCTCCCACCCTCCTGAACCCTTGCTGTCCCCTTTTCGTGCTGGAGGGACTAGCATGACCCTGCTGACCTGGGCTCTGCCCCCTGTGATTTGTACCAGAGCTTTGCACCCCCCTTTGCAGCTGTCCACGAGCATCGTGAGGAGCGCAGGGAGGTGGACGTGGATCCAGACCTGCTGCATTCRTCCAGCACTTGGGGGTCCTGGTGCCCTGCGGGTCTCGGCCATGCTGCAGCCCGTCCCCGACGTGAGGGTACAGCTGTCCCCCTCCTCTCCCGGTCACAGGTGCCCCAGGGGACCTGGAGAGCCACAGGAGACCGTCCTGTGAGCTCTGCTCTCCCCCGACACCCCTCTGCATGGATTTTGCTCTGATCCCCTCCGTGCCTCCAGGAGGTATTGCAGGGCAAGCCGTGAAGAAGGACGGTGTGAGTTGCCTGTCTCTCCTTGCGCTTAGCCTGTCCTATGCCCCTTTCCGGCTCCTTGCTGTCCAGATCTCCCCAAAATCTCCCTGCTCGGCTCTGCCCGAGGCTGGGGGTGCAGCCGTGCCCGCCAGGGCACTCGGTGCCTCCGGCTGTCCCCACCAAGCGCTGTGCCTCCCCGCTCCCGGCTGAGYGGGGCTGAGCGGGGCCGCGGCGGCAGCGCTCTGGGCTCCCCTCATGCTTTCTCTGCCTTTCCCAGTAACTGCTGCCGATCCGGCTGCCGTTTCGGAGCGTCCCCTGGGAGAGGCACTGGGMGCTGTCTCTCGTTACCGGGCGATTCCACCCCGCGCTTGGCAGAGGTGACGTTTTCGATGAAGGGGCACCTTCTGGGGCAGGCTGCAGTTCTGGGGACATGAGTTTGCAGGCAGGGGGGAGGCTCACGCGGACGCCCTGGAGCGCCCTTGGCACGCGGAAGGGCTCTGTGCAGCGATGCGGCACCGGGCAGGCGCGTGCCCTGCACCCTGCCCTTGCCCTGCCGCGCGCACCCCGCACCGCTGAAGGCAGCGCCGGCACCGGGGCGAGGCAGGCCCAGCTCGGCCCGGCGATAAGTTGGGAGTTTTTTCTTTTTTTGTTGTTTAGAGAGAAAATAAAAGTGCTTGTGGGGAGCAGGAGCCAAGCTCCCCAGTGCCTAAAACAGCAATCGCAGCACTTCCTCRGATTTATGGTGTTTGCTTTCACAATGCCAGCCGGGATCCTGTTTGCTTCCTGCTCTGCAGCTGCAGCCTCGGCTGAAGGCTCTGGAGATTCGGGTTTTATAACACTCCTGGATCCTGCCGATGGCAACTTGTCCATCATCTTTATTACCCGCGTGCCTCCTGCGGGGCTGGGGTGGCCCTTGCCACCCCGTCCCGCCGCACGCCTCCGCCTGCCCGGGTGCTGCGACCACGGGGCGGTCGGTGGCGGCTCCTCTGCGGGGGAGCCAGGGGCTGCGCTCGCTCCTCGGGCCGCGGCATCCCGCGGGGGCTTGAGCCGAACGTCCTGGGCACCAGGTCTGTCTCCAGCCACCGCTTGCCAAGCTACGGGCTGGACCGAAATGCTCTGGTGCCCCCGCGGACACGCGTGCCGGGGCCAGGCAGTTCCCCGCCTGGAGCAGGGGGTGCGAGTACGGCAAGGCGCTACGAGGCCGCACCGCGCAGCCCCGGCTATCGCATTTACCTGCCCCACGCAGACGCTTTCATAAGGCAAAGGGACCCTGTGTCTAAAGCCTGTGGGCGCCCCGCGCTCCCTGCGCCCCCGCAAAGCTGGATCCGACGGTGCTGCCGGCTGAAGTCTCGTCGCCAGCACCCAGGGAAGGGGCACAGGGCGCAGGGCAGGGTCTGCCTCCGYGGGGACGCCCGTGCCGCCGCCGCCGCCGCGCTCCCGCTGGGCCCCCCCTTTCGCCAGCCCCGCCAGGGCACAGTCAGACGCCTCCGGCTCCCCTCCTTATCAGCACGCTTTCCCTTTCCTTGTCCTCTGTATTTACACAGCTAAATGCTTCGACGAAATACCCATGCGCTGCAGCCAGGATATTAACCTTAACCCTCTCTTTAGGAAACTGCAAAGGTTGAGCTACAGAAATCCCAGGAATGTTTTCCCATGYCCCCATCAGAGCAGAGGCAGTGGCCTTCCTTGGGGCCTCGGTCTAAACTCTGCAGATTTTTGGGGTCCTTCTGGAAGCCAGGGCAAATTATCTCCAAATTAAAAACACTAATTTTGTTCAATATTTTCTCTACTCAGTGACGAAACGGTGATGGATTATTTCGTTGTGGTTGCTAGCGCGCCAGACTTCTCTTTCCAAACACACGATAGGAATATTCATTCACTGCTCTGATGATGGACACTTTTATCCGCCTTATACAGTAACAACTCCGGACCAAAGGGCGAATTTCATTTGTTACTGATACACTTGATCATTCCCGCTTGCAGCCCCATGGTCAACAGGTTATTCATGGCTACCCTGAGCTTCTCCTCTTTATTATCAGCCTTTTCCAAATGATGTTTTACTTGCTGCCATCCGCTTCACCATTTTTTCCCTTAGTTTAATATTTGTGTTTGGGAATACACACTTTTGCTTTCTTTCAATGAAAGCAGTGTTTTAACCAAAGCAGCCCTCTTTCAGGAGATCTCTACACACCCAGCGAAGCGGTTTTAGAGGCTCCCCTGACTGGAGAGCTCAGCAGCATCCAGCTCTGGGGAAGTGCCGATCTCTGCACTCCCCGTCTCGATATCCCGTCCACGACGATATCCCATCCACGACGATATCCCAGCCAGGGTGACATCTCAGCACCAGCACCGGCACTGGYAATCTGCCACTTGCATGCAGCCCCCTTCTCCGGGGCGGCCGGTGTCCGAGCCCTCACCACACATCACGACCTCGCTCCGCTGGCTGGGACCTGCCTTGAAATCAGAAGGTGGCGAATCCAAAACGGATAAAAGGAAATATTTTTTCACTCCCTGCTTAATTAGGCTGCCACAGGAAAACATTCCGGCCAAAATTTAGCAGGACTCAAGGAGGGATTGGCTATTTATGTGGATAACAAAAATATCCAGCTATAATAGCGGATGCCAACACAAATTCTGGAAGGGATATTGAGCCTCACGCGTCAGGGTGTAAACCTATCCCAAACTTTTAGAAAGTAGGAAGCTTAACGCAGAGGCAGATGACCCACATATGCTACTGCTACTGCAGACGCATCCCTCCCAGAGCTGGCCGAGCTGCAGCTTGGACCATCCCCGGGGTCCTGTTTCCTGCTGCCGGCAGCCGCTTCTGAAGAGGGCTGCAAATTTCTCTTGGCAATTCAGCGCTCCTCTCAAATGCGCCCCGGGGACGCGTGGCCACGCCGCCCAGCCCCACAGCTCCTCGCATCCTAGTCTCTTCCGACGCTGCCGTCCTGTCTCTTTGGCCGCTCCGGCCACTGATTGAAAACCTTATCACTTTGCTGCAGAGGGGGCCAGTCTGGGAAAGGGATTTCCTTGATGGTCATAAAGGGACGGTGGCAGTGCTACGTGCCCCTCCGTGTCTCCCCAGGGCTGTGACGTCTTCTCACGGCTTTCCAGCCGAGCCCCTTGTTTTCTTCTCTGGTCACTTGTCCAAACCCACCTTCACCCCCTGGTTTCTTCCCTACCTGTTGCCTCCTGTACATCTCGCCCTGTTCCCGGCTTTTGCAGAGGTTGGTCTCCAGTCCCCGACAGGGACAGCTCAGCTCCGGCTGCTCTCCGGCTGCAGATGGGATGCTCAGCCCATCCGCAGGCTGGGCTGCGCGGCCCTGCTCTCACGCTCGCGTTGGCGGCTGCCCAGCCCTGGGGACATCGCTGCCTTGTGAGGGCCTTGCTCACCTACCCCGTGGCATGGGCAAYGCTGTACAACCCGCTCTTGTCCTGAGGAACCAGCCGTCACCCCCTCAGCTCATGCGGGGCTGCGAGCCTGGCTCAGAGGCACCCCACAAGGCTGGAGCTGCGAAGGCATCCTGGCAGCGGGGAAAACGCAACGGCTCAGCTCAGAGGTCTAGAGAAGGGGCAAAATTGTGCCGTGGTGCTCCCCACACCTCAAGCCAAGGCTGTGCCACTATGTCCTGCAGCAGTGGCTGCTGGCGCTGGCGGCCGCGAGCCCGAGGATGGCTGCATGCCTTTGCAGCATGACAGTTTGGGTGCCGCGCTTCCTGCTGGCAGAAGGCAGGTTGGAGCATGAGTCCATAGCACTACTGAGGGACAATTTTCTTGCCCTTGCACCAGGCTGGTGCCCAGGCGACCTGRCTACAGCTGGGCTGGAGCACACTGACGTGGTGCTTCTCCCGGCACATCGCTTGGGTCCCTACAAGATGAGATGCTCCTGAGATCTCGGATGTTTTGACAGATCAGAGACAGCTCAGTGCGACCAAGAGGGGAGTCCAGTGCTCTCCTCCTGGTGGTGTGCCAAGGACTCCAGTGTGCGCCGCTGGTGAGCCTGTGACCCTGCTGAGGGCAACCCCGCTGGGGTCCCTTGGATCTCCCCTCACCACGGAGCCTTGTGCCCACAGGGGCTTCCAACTGGAGACATTTCTGGAGGGCATGAATCAGCTTTTCACAGCTTGTTAAAAATCTTGATCCTACCTCTTGTTTTCATGCCTTTCAAATCAGGAAATGAGTTTTACAACTTTTCCAGTGGGGCACAGCTGGTGGCCAGGGTCGTAAAGCTGAACTTTATAAATATCTCTTGTTGGGATCAGGGGAAGAGCATTAAAAAGGCAGAGAGAGAGAGAGAGAGAGAGAGAGAAAGAGAGGGTAAAGGAGCAAAGGAAAGAGAGAGAGAGGAAAGGCAATCTCAGCAGGACCGCAGAGAAGCCCAGCTCATCAACGGCCATGGCCATGAGAGTGCAGAAGATGGTGTGTGTCTGGGGAAGGCTTTGCCTACTGCTATCCCTCCTCCTCCAGCTGCCAGGCTCCCAGGCCAAATGCTACTTCCAGGCTAAAGGTAAGTGGCTTGGGGAGGTGAGCCGGGAACATGAGATGCTAAGACAAAGCTGTAGATTTCCCCATGACTCCTGGGGCGGTGGGGGCCCTCCCTTGCACGCCTGCGACGCACTAAGTGGGCTGCGCTGAGCTCAGGAGCATGATCGCAGGCCAGTGATGACTGGAAGGAGCAGTCTATAAACCRCAGAACAGCTCCCCAGGGCTCTGGCTGAGAAACAGCTCATTGGGCCATGAAGAGCTCCTGGCAGGAGCCCGGCTGGGGCTGTGCATGCAGGACTAGCAGCAAAGGGGAGAAGGCTGCCCGTATTTTTTGTGCCACCTCCTTCCAGGGGTGCAGAGGTGCCCAAAGGGGCACAGGATGTGCCCTCTCCAGGGCAACAAGAGCCACTTGCCTTTGCCCCAAGTCTCAGGGGCCACAAGGGCAGTGGGGAGAGCAGCAAGGCACAGCCAGGGGTGGATGGATGGGAACATCTCTCTTGGCAGCTACCCAGGCTTCCCMCACCTGCAGGAGTCCAGGGAGCAGGGCTGCTGAGGCAGGGTGGAGAGGACACTGAGTATCTTCTGCACCACTGGGCAGACGGGAGGTTGTGATGTTCCCCCTGTGCCCTCTTTGTGGCAGAGGGGTGCCAAGGAGACTCCCACGCCCCCAGGCACTGGCCTGTGGATGCTTATCACCGCCGTTTCCTTTCCAGCTCCCTGTGAGTACGAGGGTAAGCTGTTCTCCCTCGGGGAGTCATGGCTGAGCACCAACTGCCTGCTGTGCACCTGCCTGCACCCCATCGGCGTGGGCTGCTGCGAGACGTGAGTGAGCAGCCGCGGGGTGCTCGGGGCAGGCTGCTGCGGTTGGCACTGCCCTGCTGCAGCACTGCCATGCGGGGTGGCGCGGGGCTGGTGGCTGTGTGCGTGGCGGAGCAACTGTCACAGCCTCAGAGGGTGGTGGTTGGAGCAAGTGGGGTGCCAGGCCTTTGGGAAGAGGTGGGCAGGATCCCACTGGGGTGCTAAGGGTGGCAGGATGATCGTGCTCCTTACACAGGCAGGTGGGGAGCCAAGGACAGCCCGGGGCAGGGGCATCCCATCGCAGCGAGGGCAGGTGGGGTGAGTGGTCCCAATGAGGGCTCTGGGGACATGAGATATGTGAGATATGACAGGAGCTGAGGCCCAGCCAGTGCCTTGCAAAAGCTGTCCTGGGGGACACCCCTGGCAGGCTGGGCTGGCAGCGGAGGGAGCCACCTGGCCATGCCAGCAGCCCAGTCGCAGGCGTGGGGCCCCCAGCAATGCCCACCGCTCCCGCAGCGATAGCTGATGGCACCATGCCCTCTCCCGCAGCACCCAGCACCCCATCGACTTCCCCGACTGGTGTGAGGCCCACTACGACTCGCAGACCTGCCAGATCTCGGTGGTGCAGAAGGCCAACCCCAGCCTGCCCTGCGTGAAGAGCCTGGAGCACGAGTGGGGCTCGGCCGGCACCCCCGAGCCGCTGAGCAACAAGGTGCTGGACGCAGGGCTCAGCAGATAGAGGTCCGGCGGTGCCCCCGCGCCCCCAGCATGAGCCTCCGTAGTCCAGAGCGCACCTCCTGCATGTTCCAGACCTGCCCCATCCTGTAGAGACGTCACTACAGCCACCTTTGAGGGAAACCACTATCCATACACTATTGTACTGAGTTGACATTTACACCCTAGTGCTGCCATGGTACAGCTTTGCTTCTGCTTTCAGCTTCCAGAACTGAACCAGGCCCCTTCCCTACGAGACAGCATGCTGAGAAGGCCCTGCACAAGCCGGGGCTCCTCGCTTCCCATCCTCCAAGGCCAAGTGCCTGGCCAGGGCACGCAAGTCCCCAACAGGGCTGCGRAGCCGAAGGCTCGTGCCAGACTGACCTGGACTTGCTAGCACGCCTGCACTACCCTCAGCTCTCCCCAGCAGAGCAGGGGGGGAAGGAATCCCTTTTTTCTCAGTGTCTGCAAGGACGAGGGCTTGCGTAGCCCTGAGCCAGGCTTTCTCTGGGAATGCAGATCCCAGAGGATCTCCTCCCAGGTGCGCAGGAAACTTCCAGTTACTAAAGCAAGGGCAAAAGGGCGAAATTTGTCTATATCGTGGCAGGCAGTCTTGCACTCCCGCATCCAGCTGAGAGCTGCAAGCGGCTCCCTCCTCCGCGGCCCCCAACCCCTGCAGGGCAACCACATGGGGCTGGGAGCTCGCTGGGGAGCACCGTGGCCCTTCGTGCAGGACCTGCGCACCCTGGCCAGCCCCTTCTCTGCCCTGGAGCGCAAGGGGGAAAAACCCACTCTAGAACCACTAACACCTCCCGCAGCTCCCAAAGCAGGAGGAGGCCCCGGCACTGCACGCCAGCCCTGGGCAACACTGCAACGGAGCCAGCCCTGGCAGGCAGCAGTGCGCTGGGGCAAACCACTAGAAGATGTCCTCAGCCACCCCCATGCAGGCTGTCCCGTTCCCAGCTGCAGGGAGCTGAGAGCGGGCCAGGGGAGCCTGGGTGCCCTGCTAGTGTTCAGGGAGCTGAAGCGATCTGTGTGCACCAAGGTGGAGCCAGCTGCCCCGGCAGCCTGCCCCAGCTGGTGCCATGCCTGTGCTGTGCAGAGCCTTGTGTAGATGTTTCTGTTCTTGCAATAAAAGTATTAAACAAACTGGAGGTCTCCAGCCAGTGACTGTTGTATGGGGCGGGCTGTGCCTACCACAGGGAAGGGGCCTACAGTGTCACACCTCCGGACTGGGAGCGTTTGGTCTCCACCCAAGGGACCCTTGGTCTAACCCGCCTGCAGCTGGGGCTAGCGCCTGCCATGCTCCAACCTTCCAGAGAACAAGCAGCTCCTGCTTGTGCTGGGGCCCCAGAGGTCTCAGGACAGAGCTGAGCCTAGGGGAAGGTTTCCTGATGGTCCTTGCCACCACCAGCACCAGCCAGGAGTAGCACTAGGTGCATGGCACAGAGCCTGCTTCGCATCGCCCAAGAGGCGGCCAGAGGCTGTTAGAGATGCACCAACTCCAACCCACAGCCCCACTTGCAGCTGGGTGCACAGTGACACTATGCATCCCACTCCCTTGCAGCAGCAGAGCCAGGGCTGGGAATAAGGCTCATTGGAAGATTGAGTTTGCACGTTCAGATGTTTATTAGATTTCCATGCAAAGAGGAAAACTCTTTGAAAAGTTTGGTGGAAACGCGGAGCCGGCTGTTGAGCAGGGAGACYTGAACTCAACCCCAGCTCCAGGAATGCACAGCATACATTTTTGCTCCTGTTCTGCAAGGATCCTGAGGCCTGCAGGATGCCTTCGCGACCAAGAGGGAGCCCAGATCTCTGTACTTCTCAGTTTTGGATCAGCACCATTATGCTGCCACCTCGCTCAACCTCAAACTGCCAAAGCACTCGGCTACATCCAGGATACCAGCACATGCCRGCAGTGCAGGGCTGGCCTGCCAGAACCTGCCTTGTCTGTGCTAGGGTAACAGGGGTGCTGGGCTGGATGCATGAGATATCCCTTCCATGATGCAGGACACATGCCAGGACAGTGCCTACGTGGAGAGCAGTCTCCCACCCCACTCAAGTGGCCAGCATGCATCACCTGGAAATGAGACCTCTGCTTGTGGGGTCTCTGCTGTAGAGACACAGCCTTCACAGAAGGCTGCTATGAGGCTTCACCAGAAGAGCTCCACTCTCCTTTCCCTGGGCTGGGCCCCTCTCTCTCGGAAGCCCCTCGAGGGGTAAAGGCACGTAGGGCCATTCCCTGGTAAGCAGATCTCCCTTCAGTGAGTGCTAGGACTCGCACGTTCACCCAGGYGAGAAAGAGAGCCGGCGTGTGGCTCCCAGCTGACAGGCTGCAGCACAAGGCACTACAGCAAGCAGAGTGCTCCTCTGCCCGCAGGCAGGACAGACCTGCCTGGTGCCTGCCYGGGCGTTGCAGGTAAAGCCAGGGGAAGCACTGAGGTGCGCACCCCACAGCACACTGGCTATCGTCCTGCTCGCCATTCCCACTGACCTGCAGCACTGCAGGCTCCTACCAGCTCTCCCCACTCTCAGATGGTGATGGAGTTGGTGCTGGAGAACTGAGACACGTAGGAGGCCAGGATGGGGTTGGTGGGAAGGACTTTGATGGGCAAGTCCCAGCTGAAAGTGTCCACTTCGATCTGCTCCACCCCCGTCCAGGTGACGGCCTCCGACTGGCTCCCACGAACCACGCAAGTCCCCGCCGATTCCCCGGAGGTCACAAACTCAAAGTGCAGCCTCCACTTCAGGGACACTGTGGGCAAGAGYGGGGTCAGCAGCCAACACCACAAGGGACAGGGACAGCAACTGTGTCAGTGCTGGCTGTCCTGGCAAGGGCGCAAGCAAATATGCCCACTCACACAGGCCCAGCTCCCTCCCACACGACACAGCCCTGCAGAGGGTTTGCCAGCAGGGGCAGGGCGATGACAAGGCAGGGCTGCCTGTAACACAAGGGGACATCGCAGCCCTCCTGCAGAGACAAGCGGGGGGGCAGCTCCCTTCCCCGGTGGCCACTAACCGATGTTGGTGGTGAATCCCGGGGTAGAGCTCAGTGGGATGGGCAGGCTGAAGCTGCTCTGGGCCGTGTGCAGGCAGGCCTCCTGATGGCGGGCGTGCGTGCTGTAGGAGACGGGCTGCCCCCGCCGCCGCTGGAACTCCTCCTGGATGCTCTCCTCCGTCTGCAGGCTCACAGAGTACTGCAAGGCAACGGGCAGAGTACTCACTCTCACATGCTCACACAGCCATGGCTCAAAGCCCTGGGGCCTCCCATCCCCCAGATGGGTGCCAGTTTGGAGCCCTTCCCCACCTCACACCCCAAAAGGACCTCAGATGGGTCCCACTGAGGCCTCACTAGAAGCCCCAGAGAAGCTTAGTGCCATCCCAACCACAACCTCACTCTCCCACACCTGAAAGCATGGCTCTGCCCCTGCCTCTCCACACAGCGAGCCCAGAGCCAGCACTGACCTGCAGACACGGGATGTCTCCTTCTGAGAAGTTAAATGTCCCAATGACATCCTCTCCGATCTTATACACTGTTTTAAAAATACAGAATGTCCCCACCTTCCCACGAGTGTTGCTGATGTTATACAGGTCTGTGGAGAAAGCAAAGGGGAGAAGGTTGCAGCATGACAATTGCTCCATACAGCAATTTGGGGTAATTTAAGAGCCCACCAGACAGGAATCCACACCTGCTGCCTGGGAACGGAGGAGGGGGCACTCCCTTTGAGAGGTGCCTGCAGTGAGCAAAAGCAAACCACAGTGTGTGATATGTCAGGGAAGAAGCTCTGCCTGGCTGCGATAGGAAGAGTCTGAGACTGGCAAGGAGGAGGTTATGGGAAACTGATCCAAGCAGGTCCTGATGGACCTGCTCCACAGCACCAGTTGGAGCTTTGCTTAACTAACAAGAGATTTTTGCAGAAGGCACTGAGCTGGGAAGGGGGCTCTGCCAAGGGCAGGCATGCAGGCGTTGCCTGGTTCATGCACAGGTTAGGACAGCAGGATCAAGCAGGGAGAACGACCTACGCAAGCTGCGTCGGGAGGTGGCCACCATGAGCAGTTCTGTCGCCAGGTCCGCCAGGCGAGAGTCTTTCTTCAAGCCCTCCTCCTCCTCCAGGAAGGGATTTGAGGGAGCAACAGCCTCATCCTGTGGGAACTGGTAATCCTTGAGCCCTGGGGAGAAGGTAAAAGAGTCAGTGGGGCAGGGCAGGGTGYGGACAGGCCCGTGTCCGAAGGGAGGATAGCGCTGTGGCCTTACCGTGCAGGACAAGGACACGGAAAGGTACACGCAGGAGCTTGATGGGGGAGTTCACACGCTGGCAGCCGATGGTTAGCTTGTACACGTACTTCACTGACTGTCCCCGAAAAGAAGGAGGGCCATCTATGGGCAGCGTCTCACAGTATGAATCTGCAACGAGCGCAGAAGGGATTGCTTTCCAAGGCCAAACAGAAGTTCCTGGAGCTGTTGCTCAGAGACTCCCTGCACTGATGGTTAGGAAGAGCAGTGGGGCTGAACTAGGAGCAGTGCAGGGTGCTTTCTGCCATCTCCTCTTTTCCACAGCAGGCCAAGCACATCCCCTGCAACAGCGCACTGTCGCTCACCTCACATCACATGTGCTGCCATTCAGACGCTGCTTCCAGCATACACGACCACATGCACCAATTCTGCCTCAAAAGAATGTGAAAGATGTAAAACCCAGGAACACAAGCACATGAGAACTGAACTCACTCACCACAGGTTCAACCTGAATTTGCCGCTGCATACTTCCTTTATGTGCTGCCTAACTCAACATTTTCAAGACAAAGTAACATGCTGTTTTCCTCAGGGCTTTGCCTCATTCATGCACAAACAGTACCAAASGGAGAGAGATGTTGATCAATATTTCTTTCTATATTCACTTTACACAACCCCCRAGCTCAAAAACAAAAATTAATTTCCTGCTGGACTTTTCTGTGAGGCTTGCCAAAAGTGGGTATAAATGGCCAAGAACTAATTAACAACCCTCACAGTAAACTATGGAGAATCCCCCTTTACAGCCTGACAACTTACACAATAAAGACTCCAATTCTGTGACCTCTGAAATACCGGGGTCTTGCTTTACACAGCATTCAGCCTTCTCAAGCCCCTTAGCCACCTCACAAATCCCAACGCCTCTCAATACAGTGTGAGCACTTCCGCAGGTTTCCCGAACTGCACGCTGCGTAATAAGAACGATGCAAATAGTGTTCTGTGGAAAGTCTCCATCTATTTGGCTTGCCCACCGTGACGCAGATAGCCCCTGCCAGAGGAAGGGCAGCATCCTGCTGTTAAACCACAGATCCTTCCCCAAATCTGGCACATCCTAAACTTTGAGGCTGAGATTAAAAGATAGGGTTACATTTTAAATATAACTTCCAGATTTAAAAAACAGGACTCAAAAGAAAAAACAACCCATAGTAGTGCCTAGAGCTCTACTGCCAGGCTCTCACACCTAAAAATGCAAGGCAGTCCTGCGGGAACAAGGCTAGGGTGCAGCTAAAGCTGAGACCTGTCCTGACAGGGATGAAAACATGGTATTTCAAAGGAAGGTTTAGGAGTGCTGCAGTAGACTGCTGTAATCCCCTACACCAGCTTTCACGGACTCATGCTTGGCTTAACAAAAGTGCCCAGGAACGTCTTCAAGCCCAGTCAGGCTCACTTGAATGCAGACCACTGCTGTCCGGGGCAGCAGGGAGGAGGGCGGGAGACGCACAGCTGCTTGCTACCTGGCACAAGAATGCCGAGACTCAGGAAGACCCAGCTGCAACACAGGTCCCAGGAGGAAACGCATTCCTGGCACTCCAGGTGCCTTCCTCTACCCACCCTACTGTACCCTCTGGCTGCGCTTCTGGCTTGTGTCTAGGCAGCCTTCGCTTCCTCCTCTCTTTACGATATATCAAATATTTAAAGGTATTACAAAACTGGAGAGGAGGCAAAAACAGCCACAGAAATTACTTGAGAGCTTGAGAAAATGTTTAATGGTGACAAATATAAAGACCGTGGTCCGGGCAATGTGTCCAGGTGATGAGAGGTGAGTCCACTTCAAAATATAGGTACCGTAACAAGTGGAAAATATGGAAGTATAAGCTTGTAGCCAACTGAAAATAAGGCCTTTTATGAAAAGACAGCCTCGCACAACCTCAGCTATACATGCCAGCTCTGACTATATTTTAATAACATAGTACTTCACTGAAGCAGAATTAAGATTTCTTGGTATTTTTTTGCCTTTCCAAACTGTGCAGCAAAACTCAAAACTTCTGAAAAACAGGAAATGAAGAATTAAGATACACACCCACACGGCCTTAACTCTGCCTCCACGGAGCTGGCAAGAGCCCCCAGGAATGATCCGCAGGCATGCCAGCTGCAGTCCTGCATGAGGGGAGCTGAGCTGCATGCCGACAGGATTGGTGCGAGCAGCCTGGCAGAGCTGGGGCTGCGATATCAGGAAAAGCCGATGGGTCAGGCCCCTGTGGAGCCCGGCTTCTGCTTGTAACCAAAGGAAGGAAGCAGGAGTCCACACAGGGGTCACTTCATTGCTGCAGYGAGCTGCCCCGAACAAGCAAGGTGCAATGGGAAAGGAGCGGTGGGTTTAGGTGCTAAAAAGCCGTGCCACCACACTGTGCCACACACGGTGGCACCACACATGACACATCCAAGGGATATGCGCACTGCATAACCAAGGGGTAAAGCTGTAACACGCAGCTAAAGTGTCTCAAAGCTTAGCAAGCACTGTGTCTTTCCTGAGGGGCTGTGTCGAAACGGAAGGCAGACACGGGCTGCTCACGTTCAGTGTAAGCGGAGGCAGAGCACAGAGCGAGCACACACAATACACTACATCACTCCGAGGGACGCACTAGCACTAGCTTAGCTGCAGCTTAAACAGCTTTGGCCTGCAACAGGCAGCACACAAGGAAATCCCCTTATAATCCACCCCAACCACCTGAGCCCTGGAATCAGGAGAAATTGTTGACAACAGGCTCTCCCAGAGACTTCCGAGCCCATCTGAACCACTCCAGAAAAAAGGGCTCCCCCTGCTCCTGGAGAACTAATGCTCCAGCCCAACGCTTGCCAGCAGCACAGAGCGCAGGGGAATCCAGGCGGGACTCGGGGCATTTGAGTTTTCTGCCTCCTCCTCCTTGGCACAGCCGCTTTGAGAAGGCCCGGAGGACTTTGGCTCTGATGTGGCACGGCCAGYTCCCAGCACTGGCATGCTGCTGTAGAATAGTAAGTAAATGACTAGATGTGCCTGGATAATAGGGGTCGCAGTTTAGGACACACACCCAGCAAACATTCCTGGACAGCACTGCCCCACCCCACTAATCACCTGGTCGAGCCAGGTTCATTTAGCCCTGGCCGCTGCTTAGTCCAGTCAGTCCCCTCGAGGCCTAGAACGGCAGCAGGGCACGGCCTCAAAAACAGCACGTTACAATTCACGGCTCCTTGGTCTCGTCTGCAGCTCTGCCCTCACCTCCCCAGAGCTGAATGCTCCAGCGGAGCCCCTTCCACCACAGGCACTGCATCTCTGCTCCTTCGCTGTGTGACTTCTTGAGAAACCTCTCTCACCCAGTCACGACAGATACCCAGGACAACCTGAGGAGCCTGTCCATGCTTAATGTTAGGGCACTGCAGGACCTTGGGGTGCTGAAATGCAAAGGAGGTCTGTCGTGAAAYGACAGGCTCAGTCATACATCTGCCAATTGAGAGATAACAGCGCACACTTGTATTTTCACAGCTGTCTATTCAGGCGGAAGCCCCTGACACAGGAAGTAGCCCGAAACTAGGAAAATTAGTTACTGCAAACTCTCTGCGAAAAGAATGAAAATTTATCTAAACWACAAATGGGAAAGTAGCAATGAAGGAGAAGCTGAAAGGGGGCCCAATGGAAGAACATAGCTGGAGGGTTTTGAAGGGATGGAGAGCTCTGAGTCAGAGAAGATYGGAAGTGCTTGCTTTCATGGCAGAAAAGTCAGGAAAACCAGGACAGACAAGACCGTGACTTGAAGGACAGCCATAACCTTCAGAGGAAGCATGGACCTTCGGAGGATGCCAGCTAAATTCCAAGAATACTCCAGTGCRGCGGAAGAAAAAAAGGCAGGGAAAAGCAGATATGTGTTTCTGTTCTTTCAGCTGCAGCCAAAGGTACTTCAAGAGTGTTTCATGCCTTGCAGCTACACAATGGACCTGTGGCAAAGGACACGGGCCAGGGGCAGAACTGAGGGACACTTTGCAGTAGGTAGCCCTGGTACGCTGGAGAACAAACTCTCTGGATGATGCAGCAGGGAGCAGTTCCTTAGCATTCACACTCCCACCAAGGGACCCGGCCTTCTGTGAGCACCAGGTCTCCCACTTGCAGCACTCAGGTCTGCAAAGCTGGTTTGAGAGCGGGACTCCCAAGAGGTGAACACTTTGAGCAGAGGAAGGGAAGACAGGACTCACAGGACTTAGACTCCCCAGGATCAAGTCGCAAGTCACAGAAGAGAATCTTTGGTGGAGTGGACAGGATACACTGACCCCGCTCTCCTGGAAGAGAAGAATAACCAAGTGAATGCTGCACAGCCTCGGGACCCACGCTGAGGGGGCACTCACCATGCCCAGGGCCAGCTGTGACTCACCCTCACCRGAAGGAATGGGGAGGAGAAGGGGCCAACAAGGAAATTTCTAATTCCCCAGTCAGATCACGAGACATTCCCAGAACAGTTCAACTGACAACCCTCACGTTTTGCTCCAACCCTCATGTTTAGCTCCAATTTAGCACCGCTTTGATCTCAGTGCTAAAGAGGCCCTGCAGCAGCCATGCACAGGGAATTACACAAGGAAAGCAACACRGACTTCCCTTTTGTGTCTACATGCGCTGCCCTCAGACACACATCACACTCTGCTTGATTCCTGCTCACTGTGCTCTCACTCTCCCCTACCCGGGGAAACAGGAGTAGCACTCACCTCTGTTGGGGACGAAGACTGTTTCGTTCTCTGCCTGCACGTCGTGTTTGCTGCCATCCGACGGGGGGAGCGTTACCCGGTTCTCGCTGGCGTGAAACTGACAGTGGATTTGGGCGCTGGCCCACGCCAGCATCTCGCTGAGAGCAAAGAAGAGCAACGTTTGCGTCTACACTTTAATCTGGATTAAAGCAAGCATGAACTCAGAGAACAGCAGCTTTTCCTGCTTATCTCCATGTGCAATGGCTCTTCTGGAAGGAAGAAGGCCTTGCTTCACTGTCACTGAAGTCACTCTCAAAGCCCCCCTTCGAACAGGCCTTCAGGGCAAACTTGAGCTGGGTCGTCGACTCAACGCCACTCTACCTCAGCTGCATGACAGCCACCGACATGAGGCTTCACCCAAGGCTATGTGGGCTGAGCCCGAGGGCTCTTGCTTAGCAGCAATTTTTGCAGTCTCCCCCTGCGTTGGAGCCACAACACATTGGSCACAGCACAGACACAGAGTGAGGAGACATCCCTGCCCCAATAAGCCTGCTGCACACACAAGGCAAAAGACAGAAAGCAATATAGGTCATCAGCTGCCCCTTCCACAGAGAGCTCCCGAGAGACAACATGGCCTGTGTAGAGTCCCACAGGGATCTTCCACCAAAAATTCACAGGTGAAGTGTCCTGAGATCCAGTCCAAGGCCTTCTTCACTTGGTCACCCTTCTCATCACCAGCTGTCCAGCAGGGCACAGCTGGGACTGGCCACGGATACACACTATTGCAAGGAAAGCTCTAGCTGTCACACGTGGGCCATGCCTGGCAGAAGACTTTTAGCCACCACAAATGAGAAGTGACACAAAAAGCAGTATTCGGAGTTGCCTCTGGCGATGGCATGACAACCAGGGAAATGGATGGGCATAATCCAACCGGAAACAACGAAGACCTCCAACCTGGGATCAGCTGCCCCTTCGCACAGCGCCTGGCTGCCCTGAGCGCAATACTCTCCAGGACAGACAGGCTAAAGACATGCCCCCTCCCCACGGTATYGTCCATCCCAAGAACATCAGCTTCTGCTGGACTTGTCAGAGTGGAGATGGACACTCTGGGCCAACCCCAGGCAGYGCCACAGCTCTGCCTACTCCAGAGATACCTCTCTTGGCTGCAGCGCTCCTCCCACARGCCTCATCTCCTGCCCTGCTCCCTGCTCTGAGGCTGGGCCATCTTTAGCACAAACTCTTGGGGCACCTATAACTGTACCAGCAGCACTGGGTCATGGCTGAACCCCCAGTTCAGCTGGGATGGTGGGGAGACCACACTGAAAAACTGGCACAGAGCTGTGATGGGAGAGAACAAGCATGTACCTGCTCACAAAAAACAAGGCCTATGGCAGGGAACGCTGTAATAGCCACTTTTTTTTTTCCTAGAAAGCAAATGCAGATTAAAACAAAGTATGAAATAAAGCATGGCTCACAGACAAAACCAAGCACCACAGAGAGGTCTACGATGCCAACCAAAGCAGTGGGTGCCTGTCACCAACAATGATCCTGCAGGCTGCAGAGCTTGTAGCACACAACCCCAGCCTGGCCCTGCGACAGGCGCTGAGCAGGACCTTCAGTCCGGGCCCCTGCTCAGGGCTCACCCGCTCCAAGGGAGCAAGGCACAAGCACAGGCCCGGGGTCTGCACTCTGCTAGCTGTCAGGGAACCACAGCACTGACCCTCCTAGCTGCCAGCTGGCTTCTCCAGAGCACCTCCTGCCCTCTCCCACCTGCACTGGGCAGCAGTTCCCCCTTCCTGCTCTGAGTTTTGGTTCTGGGCAGCTCTCCCCCAGCCTCCTCTGCTGGTCACCCCATAGGCATAAGGTTCTTCTATCTGAAACACCACAAAACTTTGCAGTCTCCCTGCCCGTGGTATTCACTATTTCACCTGATGAGGAAACACTGAGGAATTCACTGGAGGGTACAGGGGAGGCAAAGGTGTCATTTTGCTGCCTTTCTGTTCAGTCACAAGAATTGATTTGTACCCAGTATGAAAAGTAGTCTTGCACTTTGGACTTCACTACAGCCTCAGTTGTTCCACAGGGCATTTCCCATGGCATCATTCAGACCTTTCAGTTTCCAACCCCCTTATCTATCTTTATTTTAATAGCTGTACTGTTAATTTAGCCAGTGTCTGGTTCCTCTGGTGTTATCTAGCATCATGATCTCATTAGTCTGCTGCATTCATTTCAGCTGATCAATTATGCACTATTCGATCATTTGTATGTTCTGGCTGCTTTTACCCAAACAACACATTGGATTCTCTACCCAGTTACCGTTAACCCTACAAGTTGTAATTCTCTATCTTCAAATGCACCAGCGTGGCTTTTTCATAAGGTCTGCTAAAAGGTTTTCATAAGACTTCTGCTTTATGAAAGCAGAGAAATGCTCTTGTTTAAGAAACAGTGTTTACTAATTTTATATAACCTTGTCATGATTACAGTACCTTCAAACACAGTATTCTTGTCTATTCAAACACAGTGAATCTTGTCTTCATTTATTTTCAGTATTGCACAACAAAATGCTCCTGAATTGCTTTATTTTTTTTAACCAGACACACAAACAAAATTTGCATGTGCCTTTCTACTGGCAGACCTTGCTCTTCCAGCTGGCGGGATATGAAAGGATCCTGCCTCAGTGCTGAGGACGCTTCTCCCTTCTCCCACTTTTCCTTACAACTGCTGTAGCCTGCAACAGCCCCAGCCATCACTCCACACGGCTTTTGTGTAGAACAGCTTTGCCTTGTTTTTTTGTATGCCTCATACACCACAATCAAATTCTCTTTCTGCCATTTGCTTACTACCTTATGCTTCAAATACATGCCTCTCAGTTGTTCTACGCGTGCAGCAGCTTTCACTAGCCCTGAAAGCTATTCCTTGAGAAGTCCATCTGTTTATTGCAGTGACTGCACTTTGATCTGGCTACTGCTTTTACACCATAGCTTCATTTTCTAATGCACCCATCCATTAGGTGTTCCCATTCATATGATTTAGCCTGGACTGGTCAGTTTGGTCACCTCCTTTTTTATTGTAAAAACTTCCTTTTTTCCACAAGGTGGTTTTCTACAGAGCACAACATTCTTGAAATTCACAAATGAAGCTTCCATTACTATGCTGTGAACCTCCAAAGCTGCTTCACCTTTTATCTTTGCAGCCCTACATGTTTCAGAGGAATAGGAGCTGCAGTGACTTGGTCCCAGAACAGAGCCAGAGCTCCACTTTGCACCCAGCCAGGCCAGAGCTGACCATCTCCTCACACGCTATACTCCCAGAACTGGGAAAAACACCACTATCACTTTACAAGACAAAATTCTGGAAGCTAGATGCTCATGCCATAGTTGAGTTTGAAAGTTTAATTCATCAGGCAAGAGGAAACCCGAAGAAAAGATGGAAAGTCACAGAAGTCAATTAAAGGGCTCCTACAGTGGTAATACAAGAAAAGACTGCTTTGCTGCTGTTGAGACTGGAAGCACCGACAGTGGGTTCACCGGATCACACCAGAACAGACATGTCTGAAATTCGTACCGGCATTGAAAAGATGCTGAACCATACAGGGCTGGAAATTGATACTTCCTAGGAAGGACCCAAGAGAAGAAGCAATCTCCACCCCCTGCAGAATCAGACAGGGCCACGCACACAGCAACACGAGGCACAGAAGCTTTGGGTGAATTCTTTCTATGTTGAAACACTCCTGTGAGTCAGTACAGAAAGCTCCTCTCTGCTCACCTTTCCTCAATGCCTGCTTCAGGCATAAGGATGATACGGAGAGAGACGGTGCTCAAAGGCTGGGCCACAGAGAACATCTCCGACTGCCTCTTCCCCACTCTAGGCACTGCTTGTCCCTTTGATTGCCAGCCCTGGAGGCAGGATCACCCTGACTTGTCTGTGCAGTGCCAAGCATAGAGAGTTCCTTCCAAAAATGTAGGAAATAATGATATTGTCTGGATGTTGCCCGGTGAGCCTGCCACTCTGGTGTAACCAGACACCCTGGTTTGATAGCCAGTTTGGCTTCATTTTCTGCCAGTGACTCTGCTGCTGAGGGCACACTTGAGGGGCAGTTAGGACCATCTCTCTCAGCATCTCAAACTACATACTTTCCTCTCGTCTCTCTTGGGGACAGAAAAACACAGAATTGGGGACAGAATCGCCTCAGTTTCAGCCCCGACAGCAAATAGAGATGGGGCCAAGCACCATTTACATAGTACCGTGGGGCAGGGAAGACACCAGGGAAGCTGAGCTGGCACTGCTGCCCCACAGCCGAGCCGTGACTACTCCACACTGCTCCGTGCTGGAGGGACCTGGACAGTGCCACTGCAAGGCTTCATGCGCAGAAGGGCCCACCAGCGTGGGCTGCCCTACCTGCTGGCAGAGGTGGATGAGGCCGATAAGGGATTGGTGAAAGTGATCACGCACTCCAGCATCTCCCCCGCCAGGAACACAGGCCCGCGGCCCAGCTTGGCCAACACCTCAATCATGGCCTGGACGGCTCTGCTATGCGCCTGCCAAAAAAAATGAGGCGTATGGAGAGAGGGCTGGATGCTCTGACAGTAGGGGGCCGGCAGCAGCGGGGCCATGCAAATGCACACAGGGAAGCCAGGAACAGCCCCAGTCACACGCGCACACACAGATGCGCACGGGGGTGAGGGACAGCCCTGGCCATGGGCACACACATGTTCAGGCGGGTCGGGGAGAGCCCTGGCCATAAGCATAAACACACGTACCAGGGGGTGAGGGACAGCCCAGGCCGTACACACACACACACGCACTGGGAAGTGAGGGACAGCCCTGGTCACTCACACACACAC